>NC_081343.1:57057964-57190481 GCF_029784015.1 Lycium ferocissimum
CAGCCAAATTGCACTAATATTTGTAGTAACTTTTTACTCTATAAGAGTATGCATGTAACTTAAACTTGCTCAGAAAGAGAAATATACAATAATTTTCATAAAGAATACCAGGAATGCACAATTTGGTTCTAATATACCTTCTCGTTAAGGACATTTGGATTGTTGAAAACAGGCGACATTGTATTGCAGAACTTTGTTTTATGGGAAATAAGTGGTACTATTTGTTTAGCTGTTGAAATAAAATTATCTCTGGCATTCCAATTTATGGGAAGCTAGAAGTATAAAAAAAGATATTATTTAATCAATGTGTGGTCGACACTACTTGAACAATGTGATATTTAAGTTGAAAGAGATGGTTTATAGGAAGCTAGACCTGTTAAAAAAGATATTATAATAATGTGTGGTCGACACTACCTGAACAATGTGATGTTTAAGTTGAAAGAGATGTATGTACCTTTTTTTGGCACATTTATTTTGATGCATCTCGAAAGCACTATTATTGAATTATTGATGTACTCTTCCAGAAATAATACTATCTCATACAGTTCATAGGATTTGTGATGTGATTCTTCGAGTTAACAAAGAATCCGTCTGACGTGATTCGTGGCAGAGCGATTGATGGCGAAATTCGAAAACGGACGTAAATCGCGCTATACTTCTGAATTATGTGATTTGGTAGGAGAAAGATAACGATTAACTATAAAAATTACTTAATCATTTTAAAAAAACAAGTAAATATTGAGGTACAATGATGGAAAGAAAATTAGGGTTACGGGTATGAAATAGAACGAAATTGTTTTCAAGAAACGTGTACCAACGATCGAAAACCAACAAAGTTCCTAAACAACAATTTGGAATCAACACACGTGATAAAACGCGCACGCTATTGAAAACAAGATAAAACTATCACCGCTATTTGGAACCAAAAACGGGGGATAGCATCAACACCAAATCGAGTAAAATAACTCTATTACAAATCCCTATTCTACTCTAGAAAGGAAATGCTAAAAAACGAGGAAAGAAAATCCCTATTCATAAGGAGAAAAGAATAAAGAAAACTATAATCACCTACTAACTAAGATAAAGATCCCTACTAATGCATAGGAAATTAAATCCTACTATAATATAAATCAACAGCAAACTGTTTGAAAAGGATTCAGAAACAAGAATTTAAAATAATCTTCAAACTTGAAACCTCTGACTTTTTTCTTGAATTTCAGTCTTGTGTTTCTTGATTTTCTTGGATTTCTTGATCTTCTTCATCTTTCATCAATTTACTTGTACGTAAAATGAACAGTTCTGACAGGGACGGCTCAATTATGTGGAGTCCGCAACTTAAATGACTCAAAAAGTGATCAGAGGTACCAAAATACCCCATTAAAAAAGTGACTTAAATACCCTGTGCGCACTAATTTAGTGCACAATAAGACTAAAGTGTACATGTTACACCCAGTATTTATGCGTGACATCGTATTATGATATAGACTTCCCTAGCATAAATAAAGGTAAGCCCTCCCACTGATTCATAAGGTGTAAATTTGCTAAAGACAATATTTAGTACGACCTGACAAAGTTTGATGTTACACCTTGGAAAATTTCGTATCGCTAGTATCGTAAGTAGACTAATTGTCACGACCCAATTCGGGAGTACAAGCGGTGGCACACCCGCCTTTCCCAACCGTGTGGCTAACCCTCTGGCAATACACACATCAATCAAACAGGGACGAATCATTTTAACCAATGGATATTTAAAAATAGCAGTGGAACATCATAATATATTTAATAAAGTAAGTATTTACATGGTTACAACACTTAAATGATTACAGACTCGATCCAACTTCTCATGACCTGGTCTAGACTATTACAAGAGCAAGTAAATGATATGGATTACGACAACACTATAAGACCCAACCTCCGTCCCGAAATAAAATGGGAGGAGGCCTTCAGATGAGGTAATCACGCGCATCTAAAATATTAATCAATCACAAAATGCTTACACCCAAAAAAAGGTGTAGCGAGCGATCGGTACAAACCACGTGTCTTGGTAAGTATCATGGCAGGCAATTGTTAGAAACACGTATCGAGAAAAAGAAGTGCGATTAAACATGATCGACTACTAAATCGAGTCTACGTCGATTTACGCACGATGTGACACGAGACCGCCTTTCTCGTCCACCATTGTGACCGCGTGACCGAGATCCTGACAATATCCGACAATTATATATCGTGTACCGTTCGTTTGAGTCTGAATCGGCTGTTCACTAAAGATGCCTTTGACTACGTAACTGAGTGACCGGATAAACAAGCGGTCTACGAACGATCCACAATATATACCAAGCAGTAAAGGTCACAGATAATCGGAGACAAGTATGCATCATCGCCTAAGTAGTATCTAATCCCAATTGTGCCAAGTCTCGATATATACACGGAATCCAACATCACAAGTAAGCACCAAATCATCTCAAAATCAAGCCATAATGCAATGCAATGATGTATGAATGCAATGCAATGTCATGCCAATACTGTGTACACATGTACTCCGGACGAAAATATCGACGTCTCGGTAGCACAATCCAGTGTGACTCGAGAAGTCCATGCCACCGTCCGGATCTTTGCCCAACAAATAGACGGGACCCGTGATCTTTGCCAGGGGTTCTCGCGGCCTGCTTGGGGGACCCGTGGGTTCTGGCGCTCTCACCAATCAATGATTCCAGAACTTAACATTGGACAATTAGGATATCAACAATGTGTCATGAATGGATGAGAATGCGTGCAATGCATCTGTCAACATCACCATTCTGAACAATATCACAAGTACCAACAATGGGTACGCCAACAACATATCCGAATCACAAATACCAACAGTGGGTATGCCAATAGTATAATCGAATCACAAATACCAACAGTGGGCATGCCAATAATATAATCAAAATCACAAGAACCAACAGTGGGTACGCCAACAATATCGTAATCAAGATGATAAAACAGAACCCATTATCTATTAACAACTTATGGCATCAAGCCCGCACAATAAAACAATCAAATCACAACACAATAGGGTGGCTAGTCCCAAGTACACCACAGGTTAATCAAATCGATATACATTATTACCAGTTCCCTAAATCAGCATATTAGCTTAGAACAAGAAATCTCGCCCTACACTCACAATTATTCATCACAACTCAACCTAGAACTCAGTCATAATCATTGGTGCATTTTATCCTTCCATTTATCAACTAGATCCACTATTGATGGCATAACACACATAATCACATATTGCGGGAATTCTCATTATTAGACACCAAAAATAGGTATCACCCGCTACTCCCATGTCACATAAAATCCACCGATATTCAAGAAAATCACATCATACATCCTAAAGAATCTACTGGCCACAAGCCCGAACATACAAATCACACATCAATACCATCCTAGGATTCTATCCCAAATCTCCAATTCCTACACATGCATTCTCCGTTCCTTTTAATACACGAATATGGAAAGCTAATCGGAGTCTACCGAAAGGGAAGCCATAACCTACCTCATGGCCGAGCGGGTGCCATGAACATCCGTTCATTCTTCAACTCGATCACTATATCATAATCCGCACAAAAGAGCTTGGAGACACACATAAGGTCCAAGAATAGAAATTACCATTAGGACTCTTATAAAAGACTTCGAATTGATAAGGTAGATATGGGAATTTATTCTACATCTAGATTCACTTTCACAACGCTAGATGTTCAATCAATCTCCATTCATAGCTCATGACATTATTCTAAGTCACTAGCTAGGTCAAGTTACCATCTTTATCTTTTCTTTAGAAACCCATTTCCAAGATTCATAGTAGAGACCCATTTGTACTCTAATGGGAAAAATGAGAAATTAGGTTAGTAACCATGTTAAGGTGATGAACAAGAGGGAAATAACCCAAAAAGTTTATGTTAAGAACAACAATCTTTTTGAATCTTAAGAGATAGAGATACCCATTTGAGGTTTCCTAGATGAGGGAACTTTTAAAGAGAATCATTAATAGGAAGAAATGAATGAGAGGAATGAAAGGGATTATCTTTCCCAACAAAATGAAAATTGTGGTTCCATAAGGCACTGGGGGCAGCTGGGCTCTTTAGGGTTATGAAAAATGAGTCTAATTCCTGAAATGCACTTAAATAGGGGGAATCATCGCTCCTGGCTGGCCGGCGATCGAGTCACCGCTCCCGGGGTGCGTACTCGCGCCTTCAAGGTACCCCGCCGGGGGCTGTCCTTGGGGAATCACACCGCTTGCGTTGCCCAACCATTCGCGCCACCACCGGGCGACCGGAAGGCGCCGAAACAGTTATTCAACCGGCCGTGAGTGGTCCGATGAAATTTCTTTATATGCAACTCGTACGATTTCCTAATCAAGTTAACGGTTTCTAAAATGATAAAGGGGCCAAGTATGTCTCAAGGATTTAGTGTCACGAATATCTCAGAATTCACAGTAATGACGAAATGGTCATTACATCAGATACCAATTAAATAATCGTTCGTTCACGAATGGCAAGAAGACGAACGAGCGCGGATGGGTTAGCACATTATGTAGTCAGGATTGTAATTCGCACGTCCATACCTTTGTATCTCAAGCCCAACAGAAAGGAATAGGATAAATAACGTAGCTGAGGGCTTTTTGTATGTTTCCAAAATAATCTATCGAGTAGAATTCAAAAACAGTGAGCTAATGACTAAGGGTCTACTACCTGGACGTAAGGCTCGGAGTACCTTGAAATGTATTGATATTTTTAGAGGTAAAACTTGGCGTGGTCACTGTAGCAGTAAGGAAGATGATGCGGCGGCAATTCAAAAGTAAGGGAACCGCGTCGAAGATACCATCGCTTTAGCGATGTGTGATCTCCGTGGATCGTAACGGCGGCATCGCCGCAATGTCCTGGCACCGCCGAAGCGATATCCGTAGTTTCTGCCGGGCAACGCATTCGTGACGGGAGGGATTTTATTTGGTACTTCAAACTATTCTCTTCTAGATCGATACAAAATCGTTAAGATGTGAATCTAAAAATTTCCTAAATCCTTTGCAAGTAAGATGTCACGGAACTAAGAAGAAATTCAACAAGTTCAAGGTGGGGAGGAGGTTCCCGCGAACTAGAAACTTCCAACTCCTGAGAGTAAACAATTATACTTGCAGCAGCTTCCCATGTCCTTACTATTAGAGCAGGGCTTCGACATGACCAACGTGGACAAACGGACTTCGAATTTTCTTGCTCGATTAGATCGAATCAAGTGGAACCATTTGGTTGAGGATCCCGGGTTTTGCAATGAAACCTGGGTGAGGGAATTTTACCCGGAAGTTCAATCAAAAGGTGTTATTTGGAAGGGTTGTTGATCCTGATATCGCAGAGAAAAATGGAATGAGAGAGTTACTGGAGATTTTGGATTTCCAAAAGTGGGAGCATCTGTTTGCCTCTCCTGCTCCAAGTGTCTTTGAAGATGAAGTAAGTAAGTTGTATACTTCGTTGGTATATACTGATGATTCTACCTTAGTTATGACAGTGAATGAGATGGATTTCAAAATGGATGAAGCAGAGTTGGGAAAAATTGTTGATGTACCAATTGATGGATTAAAATCGATACGAGAGGAGATATCACAAACTTTCAAGGATCTGATTGTAAAAAGGGAGTGTACCAAGAATCCGGGAAGAGGCTTTATAAGAAACAACTTCAGCATGAATATCAGCTCCTATTTGAAATTGTTAACAAAGCACTACTTCCAAGGGCGGAAAGGCGATGTATTGCTTCAATAGCGGACCTGGTCCTTATTGAAGCGCTAGCAAATTTTTAGTGTATAAGTCTGCCTGCTATAATTATTGAGCATATGATAAAAGTGGTTAATGCTAGAGAGGGAAAGCATAGTCTTCCATATGGGTTTTTCTTAACTAAAGTGTTTGAGTATTTCAATGTTAAGACTAGGAAGGCAACTATGGGGACTAGAAAACAAATGGTCACCGTAGGGACCTTGGAAGATTGTGAGTGCTTGGAAAGAAAAAGGGGACTTGGGAACAATTAACCATCTCCAATCTGATAGAGGCAGAGGAGCAGGCCGTTGCCGAGATTGAAAGGCTTCAAGCTGAGATTGTCGTTCTGAAGACACAACTGGCTGCTGGAGCTCAGGAACCTGGTCCCATCATGGAACTGATCGCTGCAAATTCTAAGCTGAGAACTGAGAATGAAGAACTGAGAAACAAGCTGGATGAGCTTCGCGACCAGATAATTCGCAGACCAAAGAACAGTCCTCAAAGCCTTCTCTCGCTAAATCTTCTCCAACCCCAGTCCTGCCCCTATCTTATTTCTCCATTTTTGTTGATATCTGTCTTGGTTTTTGACATTGCTTATTTTGACTCTTTAAAACTATCATATCTTGTGCTTTCAAACTACTACTCTTTAATGTGACTCTTTTTGTGGGGATTTATTCTAACTGTGCAATGCTTATTTTTCTTTGGCTATGCTGTTACCATTGTTGCTCCTGTTGTGTTGCCCACGTGGCTATGAGTCAATATCACTAAATTTCTTTATGTCCGTGCTAATCCCTCTTTTCGATGACGCCAAAAGGGGGAATGGGAGACAATCAAATTCATGTTAGAGTGTGGGTTTTTTGTGTGTGTGGGGTGTCTTTGTGCGTATAGTGTTGTGGCGAGAATTGCGTATAGTGTTGTGGCGTTTAAACTAATGCTCGTAATAAGTGCTGTATTTCTACAAGTGCTAAATCCATCTTTAGCAACTTGCTATGAAAAGAGTCTTCTATTATTATGGGTATGGAAGAATAATGCTAAGCTTGCGATGAAAAAGAAGCCTGGTCGTTAGGGGGAATGGGACAATCATCAATATTGATACTATACAGTATTGATATTGATAATCCATCTTTTTATACTGCACTTGATGTTATTAGTCAAGTCCTCAGGGGTAACATCAATTACAAGTTTGTCATCATCAAAAAGGGGGAAATTGATGAGTTACAATAGTTCATAAGTTTTGATGATTGACAAAAGATCCAAGGACCAGGTCTTCCATCAGGTACCATGAGAGTACTCCGCGGTACTTAACAAGTAAAAGTTTCGCATTGTTCAGTAGAATCGCAAAGTAAAGACTGTTGTATGTATGATGGGAATTAAAAGCCCTTGAGAAGTCAGTATTCATGGCCACATGCTTCTCACATGCTCTCTACTTTGGTCTCATATATATATATATATATATATATATATATATATATATATATATATATATATATAATATGTTAGGATTAATTTGACCCAACACTTGCAAATCTAAAAAGATATAATTCGCTCAAGTGTGGCGGCTACGTTCCACAAGGTGCCCAGAAGAACAAGATCTCAACAATCCAAGGGACCAGTTCCTACCACTGAAGACATCTGAAGTCCTAGGATAGTTAAGTCTTGTTTTATGCTCTTAATTTGTATTCCTACAGTGCCTGTCAAGAAGCACCGTAGTAGGACAGATTTCAATCTTTGTAACTTTATTTTCTTGGTTAGAGTTAGCTGAGTATCAATGGGGTCATTGGCTAGAGGTAGTCAAGACTTAGAGCTTTGCGATGGAGTTATTGTAAAGGTGCTTACAATAGGTGTATTGTAAGGGTTGGGATTAAGAGTTTAATTCTAGGTTGCAATAGGTTGTAACGAAGTTGATCGGTTAGTGAAGTTGGAAATCCCACCTGGGTAGGGCATTGTTTTTAATCCCTTGAGCAAGGAGTTTTGCACGTAAATATCTTGTCTTATTTGCTTTCTATTTCTATCTATGAAAATAAGTTAAGGACCTGGTCCCTTAGACTGTTTTGGTGAACTTTAAGGTGATGAACTCTAAAAGGGTGAACTCATAAGTTCTATCACACTCACCACTAAATTGAGCAGCTTCAACTAGTATGCCTTCTCCTTTAATACCGAGATGAGTGGCTTCATGCAAGGCCATCAATACCTTCAAATCTTGTCTTAATTCATCTTGAAAAGTTTCATTCTCTCCTTTGAAGTTGTTGAACACCTTTGTATATTACATGTTTAAATAATCAGTCAACAGTTTGCGCACCGATCGTGTATAGATTTTTTCAAATAATTAGATTGTGTTGATGTACAACAAGGTGTAACTCGTTATATCAAATCTAATATGTTAACTTGGAAAATATAGTGGTGTAATTTTTTTTTACACAATCTGTGTATATATTTAGCTTGTATTCTTAAATAAGATTTTCATTTCTAAACATTAATGGGTAAAAAAAACATTTTCAAAATCAAGTCACTTATAAGGTATTTAGGAGTAAATTGTTATGATGAACATTACTAATTTGTAGCTTGATAAAAGAAAAACTAACAAACTGTCACAAGAACTTTTTTTGACACGATCACCGTATACAATTTAAATCTAACTAAATATACTCAAAAGTTCTTTTGAGAAGATTTTGGAAAAGTAATTAAAGCATGACAAAAGGTTGAAACATAATCACCTGCATGGACATTGTGAACCCTCTTGTCTTAATAGTCGAAAACCAAGTGAAACCTCGTAGAGATCAGAATGACGGTAGAAATGAGTGGTTTTAGTTTTCAGAAATTGTTGCTCAAGAATCAATTGAATTTGCTGGTGGAAAAGGTGGTCGAGGCCAAGTTGCTGAATGGTATCTATGACCACCAAAGCTTGTAATTGATTTTGTTCTTTGACGATGTCTAGATATTTCTCAACTTGCTCGACCTTCTTTGCGTATTTCACGTCCTGTCAAATGGAATGCCATGTAATCAAAAGAAGAGTTACGCAGATCCAGGATTTAAATTTTACGAATTCAATTTTTAAGGTTTTAAGTATTGAACCCATAGTATTTTAAAAATTATGTGTTCAGATATATTAGTTGTTATAACTTTAGTGAATTTTTACACATGAACCCATGCCCTAAGTTGAAAGTAATGAGTTCAAATGAACTTGGTATCGCAACGTTGTATCACTTTGTAGCGACTTTAAATAATTTGTACACTATCAAGTTTAATTAATTTACATTAGTGTGTAACTTTTCATGTTAAACCCGATACAATAATCTTAAAAATAGAATAATAATCTACTAGAACCAGCCAGATTGCACGGATATTATTGTAGTAACTTTTTACTCGGTGAGAGTATGTAACTTAAACTAACTCGTAAAGAGAAATATATAATAATTTTCATAAACAATACCAGGAATACACAATTTTAATTTGATCTAATGTACCTTCTCTTGAAGGACATTTGGATTGTTGAAAACAGGCGACATTGTATTGCAGAACTTTGTTTTATGGGAAATTAGTGGTACTATTTGTTTAGCTGTTGAAATAAAATAATCTCTGGCATTCCAATTTATAGGATGCTAGAAGCGTTAAAAAAGATTCTATTTAATCAATGTGTGGTCAACACTACCTAAACAATGTGATTGTACGTAGGTTTTTTTTGGACACGTTTATTTTGATGCATCTCGAAAGCGGTTTTATTGAATCATTGATGTACAAAAATAATGTTACCTCATACAGTTCATAGTATGTGTTTGTATGTAAAATGGACAATTCTGCCCGGGACCGCTCAATTATGTGGCCTAAAATTAAATATCAATAAGAGGCGTAAAGTCTATTATACTTTTTTTTTTTTGTTTTTAGATAGAACTTTTGTAACGTAGCTATTGGAACCATCTTGCACATTATGTTGACTATCTTAGTTTCTGCAAATGAGGTATTCGCTAACTTTGCTCATCTAAAATTGATAATGTTTTAAGGAAATATTCAAAGTTAAAGCAGTACTTTTTGAAATTCTAATTGTCTAATCATCTCAAATATCTGCCACTAAGTAGCCATCTGAACATGATTTAGGGTGTGTTCAGTATGGAGGAAAATGTTTTCCTGTAAACTGTATTCTTGGAAAATAAGTGAATTTCTACTTATTTTCTCATGTTTGTTTGGGTAGTAGAAAATAAGTGAATTTCTTACTTATTTTCTCATGTTCGTTTGGTTGGTAGAAAATAGTTGAAGTTTTTCGAACAAAATATGTTGCAGCTTATAAAAGTATTTGGAAGTTGAAATTATGTTTAAAAATAACCACTTAAAAAAATAAAAATTATGTGAATGAAAACTTAAAATAAATTATTTCCCAAACTTCAAACCTTCAAATTTGATAAGCAGAGACTTATTTGGAATTAAAAATTATAGCTATGGACATGCCAAAATAGTCTCATACATTTGAAATAATCCAATTTTATTCTGAAGTGGAAAAATAAGATTGATACAATGTGTATATAAGATTAAGAATCCTTATAAGAAAAAATCAGCCTAAAGCCTTTAAATGAGAAAATGAATGCTTATTAAATAGAATTAAATTTTAAATGACCCGTATAAATATTTTTTGCACTATCATTGTATAGAATTTAAATTCTATTGGTAACGTGGTGTCCATTTATTTTTCTATACTTCCATTCTTGTCCTTTAATTTTTAATCTTGTCATTTTTACTCCTAAAATTTTCATATTTCCATTAGCCCTCTTCAATTATTAATAGATTCACTTTGACCCCTTAACTTATCACACAAATAAATAAAAAATAGTAGAAAAATTTGGAGGATTTAAGTATATTTTGTCCATACTATGACGCACGTTATGACTTATGACCAACTGGTCTAAATACGAAAACTCCTACTCTTTTTTAGCAGGGATGAAAAGAAAAGTTTGTAATTCTGAAACAGAAATCTAAATAAACATTTTATGTCAGTACTGCATTAGAGAAAAAATTAAGTAACAATTAGAACCCACTACAAACTTTTGAAAGGTTCTATTAATTGTTTGAATGCGAAATATACTTTCGTTGATCTTGAAGGGATCGAGTTACTTCAAAGATATGTGCAATTGTAAAAACCTTTAATTTTCTTTTCTTTTATTTTGTTTTTTGCAGCAATTTTTGTGAAATGAATGTACCCATGATAGAACTGGTTATTCTTAACGTATTCCGTAAGAAAGAGCTATGCAAAGTGAAGACATTTCGGATCTATTCATGAATCTTTCTTGGACTAGTTATTTAATTAAGGGAAAAGGGTCAAAAATACCCCTCTACTTTGGAAAAAAAAATGATATCCGAACTTTTTTGGATCAAAATACCCTCTCATAAAGTTTTCAAATATCCACTTGTCTTAAAATTATCCCCTAAAATAACCCGAAATCATTATTTAAACCCGTTCCATCATTTAAACCCGACCCAACTAAATAATAACCCATAAGATCCCTTTATTCCCCCAATTCCCTCAAACTTCAAACCTACGTATTGGGAGAATAAGGGGATTTTATGGGTTATTATTTAGTTGGGTCGGGTTTCAAAAATGATGGAGCGGTTATTTTGGGGGATAATTTCCGTCAAGACAGGGGTATATTTGAAAACTTTAAGGATGAGATATTTTTGGCCAAAAAGTTTGGAGGATATTTTTATCCCCTTTTCCAAAGTAGAGGGGTATTTTTGACCCTTTTCCAAAGCTTTTATCGGGTTATATGAGAGAGAAGATTGCTTAACCTCGTATTATACCTTATCTGTGATGACATGTCACAGTCCAATTATTTTGGAAGTCTCCAGTCCTGGCCACCTGTTATCTTGCTATAGCATATCTGTAAAAAATTTACAATGGAAATTGTTGCAACAATAAGTTAACAAATGCACATAAATTTGTGAAAGATGTAATTTAGTACTCCCGGATCAAAAAAAGTGTTCACTTAGCCATTTGCACACCCCTTAAGAAAATACTAATTTTTAGACAAAAAGAGATAATTTGACTAAATTACTCCTAGTTAATAGGTATTGGGATTCGATCACATAACACTTAATAGAGGCAAATCTAAAAAAATAAGATAAATTCTTTCTTGATTTTATAAGTGGAGTCTTTTTTACTCAAGGAAAAAAGGTTAAGTGGACACTTTTTTTGATCCGAAGGGAGTAATACTTCATCTCAATTTAACAATTACTTTGGCTTAAAAAAACATTCAAAGTAAATGTCACTTTAGAAATTCAAGATTAAAGTTTGACAATTTTTTCCTATTATACCCTTAATATTAAAGAAGAATGCAAAGATTTAAAATTAAAAAAAGAATGCAAAGTATTTAAAATTAAAATGCAAAGTATTTAAAATAAAAAAAACTTACTTTAATTAAATAGAAATATACTTTATTCTTATTATTTTTTTAATGGATATGAAAAGAGTTAAAGCAACAGTTAAAATATGACAAATAATGAACTATCCAGTACTCAATGTGCACATATTATATGTGTTTAAGATTTTCGCACACGCTTTAAGAAAGTTATTTAATAACTATAATTAGAGTATTTATCTAAATTATCATTTTTTTTTCTCCTTAAACATCTTGATTACTAAGTAGGGACTTAGTAGCTCATTTGGTTGGCTACCTGAATTTTCACTTTATTAGTGAGGGTTCGAATCCCCACATTATAAGGATTTGATTAAATCACCCACCATTACTTGTTCAACACCCACCACCCAAGCAATTGTAGACTCCTTCAAAATATCATCTGAATGTCCCAACTTCCGATGCAAATGCTTCCATTACGAAACCGCCATTCGCCAACTTACCACTTCTCCGGCATTACAGACATCATCGAACATCAAAAAAGATTTCCAGATATTCGTAACGAGTCTTTTGTCGTTCGTCTTTATGGGAAAGTCAAAATGTATAATCATGCACGTCAACTGGCCTCAACTAAATTGTCCCCGCACTGTCTTTTCCTTAGATGCCCTTCTCGAAGCATATCTTAAATCAGAGAGATATAATCAAATTGGTGACTTGTTTCGTGAATTGCCAACGAAATTGTCCATTGAGCCTGATATAGTATCGTATAACACCGCGATTAAGGCCCTGTGTAAGGTTGGTTCGTTGGATTTGCTGTGTATTTAGTGGAGGAGATTGAAAAACATGGGATTAAGCTGAATACTGTGACTTGTAACACATTATTAACCGCATTTCATGAAAATAAAAGGTTTACTGAAGTTGCAAGTTTGTGGATCATGATGGAAAAGAGAAATATTGTCCCTGATCTATGCAGTTATAATATTAAATTAATTAGTTTGGTCAAAGCTAACGAGGTTTCAAAGGAGATTCAGTTCTTCGAGGAGATTGTTAATAAGGGTTTCAAACCGGACACGTTCAGTTATAGTGCTATGATAAAAATGTGTGGGAGAGTGAGGAATCTGGAGGATATGATGCTAAAATGTGGTATGAGAAGATGATGCAAAGTGGATGACTTCCGGATTATAAATTGTTTACAATGCTTACTAAGTTTGCTTATAGCGCCCACGATTTTGATTTTGCACTGCATTTGGGCAAGGAAGCAATACATTCACGCAAAGATATTCATAACAATCTAATGCAGAGGGTTGTCGATGGCTTGGTTGAGCATTCTAAGGTTGAAAATGCGAAAGAGCTGGTTAAGTTGGCCCAGTCTTATAAGAGCTTCCATTACGAGCTTTCTTTGCCTTTGCATATCTATGTTTTAATCTTTTGGTCGTTTGCTTGAGCTTTTGACAAGCTTGATCTTGCCTTGATATGAAGTGATGAAAGGTTTGAGGAATTGTGCTCTATAGAAAATTTAGGTTGTTGCATTTAGGTGAAGTATGTGACATTTTGCCTGTAAACATGCAATCAAATATGAGGATCTAAACATCGGTTGTGGTTCCTATAGTCTCTTGAAATAGTAATAAATACTAGTAGCTTGGATGTCAAGATTCTGTAGATTCCTATTCGTCGAAGGAAACATACTTACAACATGGAGAGAAGCATTTTAAAGGATGCTAGTTGTGGAATTAGATGTTGATATCTGCATTTATGTATCTTGAGTTTATTAATGTTTATTGTCATAACAAGGTAGTTTAGGCCATTTAGAAAGGAAAGGTATTTGTGACTAGTGTGTATCCAGAATTTCAAATTTTCACTTGTTGTTTGAAATACAGTCGGATCTCTCTATAACAGCATCCGTATATAACAACATCTCTCTATAACAGTTAAGTTTTTTCGGAACCGACTTTTTATTGTTATATTTTACTTCTCTATAACAGCATTTTAACTATAACAACAACGTCTCAAATTTATAACAGTACGCTCTTTGTAAAATTACCCCCCATATGATAGCTATCTTCTTTTTTTTGGTAATATAATAATTACCCATCTTTATAAAAATAGAATATCCATGATTACCAATAATAAGTGTAGAGATTTTGATCAAATATTTGATACTTTAATACACTATTTATGACAAAGTATATCATTTGAATATGTATATTTTCATCATTAAAAGATTTCCTTCTTTATAAAAAGTGTAATTAAGCTTAGAATTTAAAAATTAAAAATGAAAAATCAAATTTTATGCATCTTTTTTGTCTATAACAGCGAATATTATCTAAATGTCAATGCTGTTGTATGTGTATAATAGCCATTCTCCATGACAGCCAAAAAATTTCGGACCTAGCGATCACTACAAGAGAACAGGCTATTTGCTAGGGATTTTAGCTAGGAAATCCATATCCGTAGCTAATATTCAACATTAGCTAGGTATTTAGCTAGAAAAGTCTCATTTCCTTGCAAAAAAATTCGACTGAAAATATAGTTAGAATATAGCTAGGAATTATTAGGCTAATTCCAGCTAAAATTTAGCTAGAACATTTTCCTAGCAAAATCTGTAGCTAATTTTTAACAGGAATTCTAATTTGGTGCTAATTTTCTTTTTCCAAATGATTGTGGTTTAGCTAGGATACAATCCGTGGCTAATCCCTAGCAATATGTTAGCTTGGGAATTTTCCTAGCTAAATTTTAGCGGGAATTCTATTTTGGCGCTAAAAGTCTTTCTCAAAAGATTGTGATTTAGCTAGGAACACAACCCGTAGCTAATCGCTAGCTAAAAAGTAGCTAGGACGTTTCCTAGCCAAATTTATAGCTAAACTTTAGCAGGATTTCTAAGATAATGCTATTTTTTGGTCAATTCTTTTTAGCTGGGATGAACTCCATAACTAATCTCTAACAAATTATTATTATTATTTTTTTTTTCTACTGATGAACTCCATAACTAATCTCTAAAAATTATTATTATTATTATTATTATTATTATTATATTGAAATTATTATAAAGAAAAAATGTATAGACGATGATAATATGAGTTCAATAACCATTTTTGGATTTCTCATTGAAACTTACTATATTTCTCTATATTTACTCCATTCATTCTAATCTATGTGCGGTGTTTGATAGGGCAAGGACTTTAAAAAAGAACTAAGGATTTATGATTTTTTTCGTCTAAAACAAACCATAGACATTCTGAGTGACTGTAAATCATCTCATCAAGGGTAAAATAAGAAGTTTAAATTTAGTTGATTTTAAATATGAGATAGTGTAATAATTATAGGGAAAAACTAATAAACGAAAAGTGTGTCGCGTAAAGTGGATAAATTAATTCTTTAAATCTATTTATTTATTTATTTTTATGTTGAATCTTTTGGTTTTGTTCCGTGTAATTTAGTGTTTATTCTCTTTAACGTCGGTAGTTTGTATAATTCACACTAAAGTAGGAAAAGGAAAAAAAAGAAATAAAACAATAAATATAAAAATATGGAACAAAGACTCCGAACGCCTTAACCCGTTGAACCCTTTTATCTCTGAATCCCCAATATTGCTCTTTTTGTCCACCACTAGAACCACTTCAACCTAGGGGTGTTCGTAGTGACCTACGGTTTTGCTTTAATAAAACCATTACCAATTTAGTCGGTTTTCGTTGTCTAAAACCATAACCAAACCAAGTAAAATAATAACCACGGTTTGGTTATTGTCGGTTTGGTTCGGTTTTTCAATTTATGACTAGCCGTGACAATTCAAATATTCTCTCTACATTCTTCAAATTTCTTACCAAGGACTTTTTTCCTCACGGCCCAAAAGCGGCGAACTTTCTTTGCGAAATACATGTTGATGGCAATGTAAAATGAAAAGAGATAGTAGGATTTTTACTTTTTATCCTTATGCTTACGACTTATTAGAGTTGGGCTTGGATTGTTATTTAGGAAAATAAATATTCTTTTAAGACATGGGCGCTTAAAAATAAGTAGACCAAAATTAAATTAATAATTAAAAGGTATAAAATATCTTTAATTATTTATGAAAAGTTAATATTATACATATAAATAATTATAAATTTTATGTATATAATTATCGGTTTGGTTCGGTTATTTATTCGGTTATTTTTTACTATAACCACACCAAACCAAATATTATCGGTTTTTTCAAATTTAAAATTAAACCAAACCAAACCAAAAAAATGCGGTTTTTTTTTATTTCTTAATTAAATTTTCGGTTTTGGTTTGGTTTTAACCAAAGATGATGTGGTGTATATACTACAACCTACGATTGCTTTAATACAACGGTTTATTCTTGCCAGCAAGGGTTCGTTGTTACACATATTGTCAGGGGGTGACACTACAATATGCGGGATGGAAGTATATCGTGAGGGCTATGTTTGGCAATGTCATGAGACAATCGTGGGCATATTATGAAAACACACATGACAAAGACCAAGGACTTAAGAGCTTCCCTACTGGGCAAATAGCAAGCAATGTGCGCAGGTACAAGGCAAATGTCAAACTTGAGGATTGGAATATGTGCGCGAGAGCGATGCTTAGTGCGGACGGCCCGACATGTCCGTACTATTTTTCTGCGTCCATGAACAAAACCCAACATATGAAATGCACCACAAGAATATGTCAACAAGTCAAGGCTAAAGCCTTGGAATCAAGCGGGAGCGGGGAGCGCGCGCGGGCGGGGGGGGGGGGGGGGGGCATTTTGGCTAAGCCTCTTAGGAAAGCTTCATCATAAGTGTTCATAACAATTTTTTTGGAATGTCAGTGCGGAGATTATATCAAAGCAAAGAGACGTGTTCTTAATGCTAATAAAATTTCTTAATCAATATCTACGCTACTATTTTTGTTCATGAGGAGATGATGTGGTGTATGTTATTTATAGATGATATAGTTTTGATTGACGAGACGCTCAGTGGAGTTAACGATAGCCTGAAAGTTTTGAGAACGACCTTCGAATCGAAAGGTTTCAAGTTAAGCAGGACTAAGACGGAGTGAATGCAAGTTCAGTGACGTGATGCAAGCGACAGATGTGGAAGTGAAGATCGAAGCACAAGTTATACCCAAAAGAGGAAGTTCTACAGAGTGGTGGTTAGACCAGTATAGTGTATGGGGCAAAATGCTAACCAGTCAAGAACGTTCACGTTCAGAAGATGAAGGTAGCAACGTGGATGCTCGGATAGATGTGTGGTCATACCGGAGAGAGATATGATTAGGAATGAAGATATACGGGACAAGGTCGGAGTGGCCTCATGGCGGACAAGATGAGGGAGCGGGCGAGATGGTTTAGACATGTGAAGAGGATGTGTGAGAGATAAGCGGCGGTAGGAATTAGGAGAGGTAAGGTAATAACGAAGAATTTTTTTTGGGGGGGGGGGGGGGGGGGGGGATGATTAGACGGGACATGACACAACTTAGCAACTTTTTAGTATATTGATATATATATAAATATATAGATATCCAAATTTGGAGGTCGGGGACTAAAATAGAAAGTTAGTAGGTAGTTGACTTTCGTCGTATTTATCTTACTGTGAGGGAGGTAGGGGGCTTACCTTTCCATCTCTCTCTCCTTTTCGTAGTGGTATTATTTTGGTATCGCGTAGATCATTATCCTTATGTGGGTGTGTATTTTATTGTGTTGCTCCAAACCCACGTATCTTGATATTTTGTTGTCTTATTTCACTTACAATCCCGCATTAACTATATTTCTTTTGCAATTCCGTAAATCGATTTGAAATAAGCTTTATCCCTCGCTTGTAAGGTAGAGGTCCTATACCTTCAAAGAGGTCTTCTTGTGATCATCTTACCTTCCTGGCTTCCTCGCACTTGTGAATACATTGGGTATGTTGTTATTGTTGAATATTACATTTAAACATAACTCTTTACTTTTCAATGACACTCTCTACAAATGAAAAAAGTATTTTGCTTGAATTCTGAAGTCCGAAATTTTAATCACATAATAACTAAGAAATTTCTTGAATTATCCCTACAAAAATGCATTAATTTGGGAAATTGTCCGCCAAAACTCTAGCAACTTTTTAGCGGATTTGGAAGTTAAAAAAAAAAAAAAAAAATTCAAAAAATTCAGCCTAGCTAGCGATAATGTGTAGCTAATTTCTAGTAAATTAAAAGTCAGTATTTATTCTTACTGGTTAAATCCCTAAATTGAGCCCTTTTTCGTAATTCTTTGAAGTTGTCGCTTAAAACCTTAATAATCTCATTCTAATTGAAATACTCTTTTCTCCGATCCTTGAAATCCGCTAAACACCCACGCACTCTTCCACGTCTCTTTATCCCCTCTAAACACTCGAACTAGCGTCTTGCAATTCAGTAAATCGAGTTGAAATCACAACTGTTTATCGCTGTCGCTTGTAAGCTTTTCTCCTATACCTTCAAAGAGGTCTTCTTGTGAGTGTTCATCAATACCTTCCTGGCTTCCTCGCACCAGGATCTCTTGTGAATGTTTAATTCATTGTTAAATGTGGACCTAAGAAGTGATTGAAGGGAAATATTTTTCTAATGATTCGTGTTTCCTGTCTTATATATAGAAAGTGCACCTTTTTATAATGTGATTTAAATTGTTTCTATGTGTATGTTTTCTTTGGGTTTTCTGATTATTAGCTCGTTGCTCTTATATTTCTATTCAGAGTAGTTATTTTTGAGATTTTAGAGGAAAATGAAGAAGAATTATTGTTCCTAGGGCAAACCAAGAAAAATTATTCTCAAAGAGGGCAACATGATAAGCGAAGAAGAATATGTGTCTAATTGAAAACAGAGGTAACCTGTACTAGTTGTCTTCTCTTTACTCTTCCAGATCTGTTCTGATAAAGTGATGAAGATGTGAGAATTAATAGTGGGATCTATGATTTTGTTCCTTTTTGGATAAGGTAAGTATTTTATTACTACTAAATAAGGTAAGTATTGGATAACTACAGATGTACCTATGCTTCATTTTGTTCTTAGGATGAAATCAAAAGCTGCAATGATTAATGTGATACACATGATATACAAGCAAGGAACTACTTACCATATCTAAATTCATTAACTGATTAAAAAAACCACATTTCATTATAATGGCACCTTACCTGACTGATGACACTGTAAGAACATAAGCCTATAGTATAGTAAGTATAGCATTATTGAAACTTATAATACACATGGAAGAGAAGAATACTTCTACTTGATTTCAGCTAAAATTGTTATTATACTTTTTAACTAGTGTCAAGTGATTGTGAAGTATTTCCTTAAAATAAGTCATACATATTACTTTTACTTGAAGCATGCTTGCTCTCAGATATCTAGTTTGTATTGTTATAATATTGCATTCCAAGAAACACAAAAAGAGACACATTTTTTATGCTTTTGGTTCCTTCACAGTGCCTTTTTCCTTAGTATAGAGTGGTTTTCCTATCACCTCTTTAAGGAAATAATGAATTTGGAAAAGCTTTTGCTATTATTTTGATTTGTTCCTGGTTAGCAAAGTTTTGTACTAAGTTAACAATGGAAGTATCATTCTACTATTTGGGATTACTCCATGTTGCAGAATCGGGTTAACATAGTTCCGTATCTACACTATTTAGACTTTTCTTCAAGATTGTCAATATTTTGATTTAGTAATGGGCAGAAGTATTCTCCTCCAGTAGGATAGTTTTGTGCCTTATGGTCCTTAAACTTTTGAATCTGCAGATTGTGTGAAGGAGGAAAATTACTAGAGTGAATATTGTCAAGGTAAATGGAATGCTTTTAATAAATTAAGTAAACTTCTTCCGGTGCTTGCAATTTGTATTTCATTGTCTTATATCTATTGCAGAGATGGTAAATATCTGAAGGATGATGCGAAACTTATTGTTGTTCAAATTCTAAGTGTAGTGGCATTTTATCATTTTCAATGTATGCTCGAACATGACTTGAAGCACGAGTTTATAGGAAACTTCTTACTCTCTGTAAAGACTACTTGCTTTCTATTTCATTTTGATACTGTGGTTAACAATGCTTTTACAAGTGCCCGCCCCTTTCACCCCTAAAAATGAAAATGTTGATACAAAGCTATTGATTTTGGGCTTTCTGACTTTAATATAAGTTATTATACCAAAGCAGTCAGCTAAGTTAACACACATTTTGTCAATCAGAAGAATTTTGTTCCAAATTACTGATGTCATTTTAGCGATGGGTTGTTTTTAGATATGATTTATGCTTAAAATTTCAACGTGCTTGGGGAAAAGAATGGATCCATTGTTGCCTCCATATGTTGTGTATGAATTGGGTTTCTGTATGCTGTGTATCTGGTGATTTAGCCTACAACTAAAGTATGTCACTGAAGTCGGTAAGAACTTAAGTACTGAACCTTGAGAATACTAGATCTGCTCCACAATATGATTGTGAAGTGCTCACTGGATTATATTTGCTTGCTTCTGGACCTAATTAGTTTGGTACCGAGGCACATTTGTTGTAGTAGTTATTTCTCACATTAAGTTATTAGTGTTGAGCTTCTTGTTAATTCTTCAGTATACTTGGAGCAAAGTACCTTTAGGTTTGTAATTAAATGTTTCATTGGCTTCAATATTTCCCCACTGTCACTTATTTCGGTTGTTTGCTGGTTTTGTTCTGAAATGAACTAGTTACAATTACCCATAGATGATGATCTATCATGAAACAATCCTTGTTCTGTTTTCCAAGGGCTTCTACCGGAGAAAAAGTGTAAAAATAATCAGAATCTAGTAGTCATCTGTCAATTCCAGCCAAACATGTGATCTCTGAATTATTAATTCAAGTTTTACCAGTCATTTCAGTTAAACGCTCAGCAGAGCCAGATCTAGAGCTCCTGTTGATGCTCCAAAGTCGTTGGATAATCAAAGATATCATACTGGTGTTACTTCCTTGTCTGCTATGTTTTGTAGAAAAGCTTATTTTTCTTTACTTAATTGACCTGTGTTGCTCTCTTTCCCCTGATTTTTGCCTCTCAAATGGGTTCGATATCTCTTTATGAATAATAAGTGGGTGCAAGTGATGGTTCATATAAAGGTGCTCTTAGAAACTGTTTAATATTAAGCCATGTTGTATTCAAGCACTGTTAACTTTATTTTTATTAGTTGATATAATAATTAATTACCTTAGTTTTGTTTGCAGATTTATTGTAAAGAATAAAAGGAGGCGGGTTTGAATTGTACACCAAGGAAATGAAGATAGTGTTGAAGTCAAGGAGGTAAAGATGGAAAGACTACGACAATAAATGGAGACAATGGTTGTGGTTTCCCTTCGGATCAACCTTAATATATTGAGAATTAATGTTTTTAGACGTGTATTATCTCATTTGTAAACACATTCTTCATCTTTTTGAGATGAATGGTACAGTTTGAGACATTTGTACAAGATTTATATATAAATATCAGTTACCAATGATTTGTTGCAACTTGAATGACTTATGTTATCATTCTTATCATATTCAAATTATACAGAAAACAACAATTGCGTTCTTTATAAGCTTACGGAAACTGTACCAAATTAGTTTGAGAATGGCTAGGGAGTGACAAACATTTTAGCTTGGGATATTCCTAGCTAATTGTAAAGATAATTCCCATCCTCTAAACAAATTCAGCTAGGAGTTTAACTAGGGCTAGTCCATAGCTAACATTTGCTACGGATGGCTGCCTAGCAAGAGTCCAAGCTATATTTAGCTAGGGATGACTAATATTCCTAGCTAAATTTAGCTAGGCGCGTTTTAGCTACGGAATCCAGCTAGGGTCATTTTCCTAGCTAAAATGACTTTAGCTAAGGATTTTTATAAGTTAGCTAGGGATTCGGTCTCTAGCTAATAGCCTGTTTTCTTGTAGTGGATGCTGTTATAGAGAGGTTTGACTGTACCGAGTTTTCAGATAATGCAACATTTGAGATGCTCATTCATTTCGCTTATGACAAGGATAATCTTGATTTTGCACTTGAATTGTGTAAGAAAGCTTTGGATTCAAAAGTTACTGTTCGCAATGCAACAATGCAGAGGGTAGTCAATGTCTTGGCTGAGCATTCTAAGCTTGAAGAAGCAAAGGAGCTGGTGAAACTGGCCAAATCATATAAGGGATACCGGTATATACTTTCGTTGCCTTCGCTTCAATAGGTATGCATTTTATGTGGTAGTTAATTACTTGCATTATTGTTTTGGCTAAACTATTTTTTTAGGAATTATTATTGTATTTTATGAATTGCGCTTAAAGATTTAAGAAATTTTAAGGTCTAAGGGATGTTTCAATTGAATGTCTTAATATTTTGCTTCTAGGAAATTGAGGTCCATTATGACATGTTGACTACCAAAATGTATCAAAACGAATTTACTAGTCTTATGAAATTAGGCTATTTAAATAATCTCATTCTGGGCATATGAGGTATATCAATATCATGAGAGCCTAATTTAGACCAGCTTATGCGCACTTTGACTAATTCCATAGGTTTCCTGCTACTGACCAAGTCCCAACAACACATTTATTAACTAAAGATAGATAGTTGGTTATAAGTTATAACACAGTAGGCACCCTTGAACTTATAGGTTCACTCTTCAAAGTATCTGGCATTCCAGACCAGAGGTAGACCTCTTGTTAGTGTGCACTGCATAAAATTGCCTGCTGTTAGAATCACCAGTTATTAATACTTCATCAAAACCTATATTAAGCTAATATAAGCAAGAATTTTGTTGCATCACGACTCATTCTTCCAAAATGGATCAGTAAAGCACAATAGTTCAAATCTGCAAGTAGGCTGATGGGTTGGTCGTGTGATATTTTCAGCAATATAAGCTCAAATCTAATTGTAGATCTAGCATCGTCATCATTAGCTTCAAGGGAGCAATAATAAACTTATGATCTTTTTTTTTTTCTTTTTTTCTGTTCTTTTTTAACCTTGCCAGTGGTGGAGAAGGGCCTCAAAAAGAATGATCCTTTATATAAATACCTGGAGTTCTACCCCTTTTATTCTTCATTAATATCTTAAAAATGAAATGGCGGGAGTATACTTTTTAATTTGTCGTGAAAAGTTCTGAGGAGTTCTCACCATCAATTCAGATTTTCATCGTGAATATATATGCGCATTCTATTGATTTAATAAATTCAGAACTTAAGAATTCAACTTCCTTATTTTTTTTTAATTTTTTTTTTAAACAATCACCTAAGGGTTGTCAAAAATTGTACCGAAAAGGGAAATAAATAAAGTGGAAGGAAACTTGATCAATACCTCTGCAATTCTTATTAGAATGCAGAAGAGTACATATGCCTCAAGCATTATGTGAATAAAACTAACTAAAGTGAAAACCAAATGGTAGTGTCGATTATTCGTGCTATACTTGAGGAAAATAGATGCCCTAATGTTTTTTCAACTTTACCAGTTTAAAAATAAAAATAAAAAATAGATACTCCTATAGATAAGATTTTTCATGCAGCCATAGAACTCAATGATGTGCCCAATCGCGAGTCTCAGTCCATGTCACAAAATATTGACTTGATATGCTTTTCTAGGACAGGAAGACAATGATTCTCATCATAAATATACATCATAGGAACCATTCTGGCCACGTTGAGACAAGCCTTTTGAAAAGACAATGGAATTGCGCTTGGTGTGAGGCACTGTTTATTGACATCTTTCCATGCGTTTGAAACCATGTCCAAAACATGTTGCCTTGCATCTTCATAAGTTAAGCCCTGTTGTTCTTCCATCAAGTACTCTACATAGGATCCATCCTGCCCTTCTTGCTGTTCATCCTACCAAAAATTAAAACTACGTATTAGAATAAAAGTTGGAGAACACTATTGGATGGTTAACCCATAACTGACTCAGTTGGTGAGATGCCTCCACTTAATCAGTACTAGCAGAGACCCCTTGACAAAAAGATTTTCCTCTATGTATGTGTGTATACATTATTACTTTCCTAGAAAACGATATGTACATTTACAATAGGGTTTAAAAATAATAGAAGTAGATATTAAGTATAAATTTGCGACAGGAAGTAGAGCATCAAAACAAATATAATTCTAGGCATTTAGACTTAAACTAACTTATAAGTCGAATCGTGACAATATATACTACCGGTGACATAAATCCTGCTTACGCCATTACACTTAATGATCGGTATATCCGAAGTTCAAATTACGTGGAAGTGAAGAACCGCAAAACAATCTTTTCAAATCGTAAACCATTAATATCATTTTACCTCAGCATTTCCGAGGTCATCCAAAAGACGAAGAATTTGGGCAATGGAAGATATAATGCCTTCAATATCAGCGAAGACATCTGATGATGAAGAATCTTTAGTTGCTCCATGACCCAAGAGAAAGTAAAGGTTGATAAGCACCATAGGCACCCCTGAACTTACTATCCCATTCTTCAAGTACTCCTCAGCCACAGGCATATCTCCACTATTGAACCATTTTGCTTCCTCCAGAAAAGCATTGCACAAATTTGCCCACTGTGACAATAAATAAATCAAGTTGAATTCTATTAGATTTAGCTCACATACATTGACAATGTAACTTTTTTATGTTGTAGTTTAACTTCTTGTAGTATGCCAGTTATTTGCCTTGATATATAGTACAAACAGATCATGTACAATATTAGTGTATAGAAATTAAGCTTTCAACACAATTAGTACAGTACTACTAGTGTCATACAGCTTTTCTCAAGTGGTCGATAGGGTTCCATCCATGCTCTTTATACAGTACACACCCAATATTTTCTGTGGTCTCATATAAAGTCATGAAACACGTCCTCATGTAGTTCGGTAGTTGCTCAACAGCAGAGATTTCCCACCTAAGGGAGAAAAAAAGGAGGAAAATGAAAATGGAATTCGCAAATCTATTTTATTTAACTAAACAAATAAAGAACATTATGTTTAAGATAGTTTTGAGGTGTACCTATTAACAACTTCAGTGAATAGTGTGAGTTCGGGGAGTGTACCATAAACATCAAAAATATCATCTACTAAATAGACAAGAGAGATTGGTTTTATTAGCTCCATTCGTTCCTTCGACATTCTTGGACCCGACATGTACCAATTAAGTGGTTGGCTTCTAGCAAGCTTCAAGTTTTGTGCCACCGAAAGTTCCTTCCACCATCTAATATTGACAAAGATACAAGTCAAGAAGACTCAACATATATATACTAGTTATATGTATTTAAAAGGCATCTCGGCGAATGAGGACTGAGAACCATAAGGCGAGCGTCAAAACGCTAGCACAAACTGCTCCCACGAACACACATGATAAAGGGATGTGGATAGGATATATTGTAGCTACTTTCCAAAAAAAAATTTGTCATATCTACGCAATATAATTTTTGGATGAATGAGTGTCAATTGACTCCCCTTAGACAAGAGTACTTGTTATAGCTCGTCCCTGATAACAAGCGACAACACACTGTCCACGCAGAATTTTGTATAAGCAATATTGGTCCGTTATTACAAGTTGGCTTTAAAAAAGTTTTAAAAGATTCTTTTACGAGCTGACAGCAAGTTAAAAAGAAAAAACACATCAAACTAACTTCAGAACTTGACGTTTTTCTTCTTTGTAAACGGATTGCAGTTTCCCAAATTCGATGAATGCAAGATCTTTGAGCATAGCTTCCCATTCATCTCCCACTTGAAATTCTTCAAGAGAGCTCCTTAAAGAATACCTTGGCAAGTTTTGTGGATAGGATGTTGCAATGTTTGACGAGCCATTTTGGATTGATTATCATCTAAGTGCACCATATTTCTTATTAGACACTCACCACTAAATTGAGCAGCTTCAACTAGTATGCCTTTTCCTTTAATACTGAGATGAGTGGCTTCATGCAAGGCCATCAATCCCTTCAAATCTTGTCTTAATTCATCTTGAAAAGATTCATTCTCTCCTTTGAAGTTGTTGAACACCTCAGTCAACAATTTGCACACCGATCGTGTATAGATTTTTCACATAATTAGATTGTGTTGATGTACAACAAGGTGCAACTCATTATATAAAATCTGATATGGTAACTAGAAAAATATAGTGGTGTAATTTTTTTTACACAATTTGTGTATATATGTAACTTACATTCTTAAATAAGAATTTAATTTCTAAACATTGATGGGTAAAAAAACATTTTCAAAATCAAGTCACTTATAAGGTATTTAGGAGTAAATTCTTATGATGAACATTACTAATTGGTAGCCTGATAAAAGAATAACTAACAAACTATCACAAGAACTTTTTTTGACACTATCAGTGTATACAATTTAAATCTAAATAAATATACTTAAAAGTTCTTTTGAGAGGAACTTTGAAAAGTAATTAAAGCATGACAAAAGGTTGAAACATAATCTCTTTGGGACATTGTAACCCTCCTATCTTAATAGTCGAAAACGAAGTGAAACCTCATAAAGATCAGAATGACGATCGAAATGAGCGGTTTTAGTTTTCAAACATTGTTGCTCAAGAATCAATTGAATTTCTTTGGAGGAAAAGCTGGTCGAAGGCAAGTTGCTGAATGACATCTATGATCACCAAAGCTTGTAATTGATTTTGTTTTTTGACGATGTCTAGATATTTCTCAACTTGCTCGACCTTCTTTGCATATTTCAAGTCCTGTCATCAGGGTAGTGATGATTAGAAGCAGATTTGGGATTTAAACTCTACGGTAATTTTTAAGGTTTTCAGTACTGATTTCATAGTATTTGAAAATCATGAGTTAGATATATTATTTGGTTGTGATTTTAGTGAATTTTTACACATAGACCTATGCCCTTAGGCCTTAGTTGAAAGTAATGAGTTCAAATAAACTTGGTACCGCAACATTGTATCCCCCTGTAGCGACTTTAAATAATTTGTACACTATCGAGTTTAATTGATCTGCAATAGTGTGTACTTTTCATGCTAAATTGATACAATAATTTGAAAAAATAAAGTAATAGTCTACTAGAACAAGCCAAATTGCACTGATATTGTTGTAGTAACTTTTTACTCGATGAGAGTATGTAACTTAAACTAACTCGTAAAGAGAAATATACAATAATTTTCATAAACAATACCAGGGATACACAATTTTAGTTTGATCTAATATACCTTCTCCTTAAGGACATTTGGATTGTTGAAAACAGGCGACATTGTATTGCAGAACTTTGTTTTATGGGAAATAAGTGGTACTATTTGTTTAGCTGTTGAAATAAAATAATCTCTGGCATTCCAATTTATAGGAAGTTAGAAGTGTTAAAAAAGATACTATTTAATCAATGTGTGGTCGACACCACCTGAACAACGTAATGTTTAAGTTGAAAGAGATGTACGTAGGTTTATTTTTGGCACATTTTTTTTTTTTGATGTATTTTAGAATCATTGTACTCTTCCAGAAATAATGCTAGATCATACAGTTCATCGTATTTGTTTGTACGTAAAATGAACAATTCTGACAGGGGCGGCTCAACTATGTGGCCTAAAGTTAAATATCTATAAGAGGCCTGAAATGTATTTAACACATTTTTTTTGTTTTTAGGTAGAACTTTTGTAACGTAGCTGTTGGAGCCATCTTGCACATTATGTGGACTATCATTGACTACCTTAGCTTCTACCAAAGGAGGTATCCGCTAACTTTGCTCATCCAAATTTAATAATATTTTAAGGAAATATTCAAAGTTAAAGCAGTGCTTTTTGAAATTCTAATTGTCTAATCATCTCAAATATCTGTCACTAAGTAGCCATCTGGACATGATTTAGTTGAAGTTTTAAAAAAAAATAAAAAATATGTTGCAGCTTATAAAAGTTATTTGGAAGTTGAAGCTATGTTTGAAAATAATCACTTAAAAAAATGAAAATTATGTGAATGAAAACTTAAAATAAAGAATTTGAAGTACTCCTTAGATGTGTTATTTTTCCCAAACTTCAAACCTTCAAATTTGATAAGTAGAGACTTATTTGGAATTTAAAAATTATAGCTATGGACATGCCAAAATAGTCTCATACATTTGAAATAGTTCAATTTTATTCTGAAGTGGAAAAATAAGATTTATACAATCTATATTTAATATAAAGCTACGCATAAATAAGGTGTTGTGGCACCTTTCTATGGCCTAGAAAGCCATTTATCTTTTTTCTCCTTTTTTTGACATTTTCCCCTTCATTTATCTCTTTATTTTTATCTTTAATAGCCCAAAAAATCTTTTGATTCAATCAATCAACTTCACCTCCCACTTTTTTCTTCTTTAATAGGTATCTTAATATGCATTTATGTGTTCTTCCACCTTTTCCACTCCCACATTGCTATATCCTCTCTTAGCAATAATAACGGAGATGATCACAATGATCAGTCTTCTGTAAAGAAAATTGATCATAAATACGTAACTGACTGGGAGGTCATGCAGCTTATGATCAACCCAAAGTTACATATATATATATATAAATGGTAGAGAGGTTACAATAGGAAAGAAACGGACAGAGGCTTTATTATAGCTTTAATAATAATAAACCATTAACTATTGTGGAGTTATAAAAATGAAGATTTGTGATTTGTGAGTTTGGAGGTGGACTATATAATGGCTTGTGGGAAAAAGAGAGGAAACAAGCATATATGAAGCACAAAAATTTCCTGGATACTAGACAGCAAGATTAAGATGATCATCACATAATTAACAACGTATTTTTGGTAATGTTATCTTCTCAATATATTTATCTTTTTCCTTCTTCTTTTGTCATTTCCTTTCATTATCATTCAACCTCTCCCCTTCCCCCGTAATTTTAATTTGTATACTAACATTGTCTTCCCATTTTACTCCTTTAATTATATTCTTGATTCATTTTAAAATAATTATTTGGACGCGATATAAACTAACGTTTCTTGGCTAATATAAGTAAAACTACGACTCAACGACTATGAAATATTATGAGTTATCATTTTAGAAGTCCGTCTAGTTATTTTAAAGACAAAAAGAAAAGAAAACTTACTGTATCATATATATATATATATATATATATATATATATATTTGAACTTATTGTATCATATATATATTTTGGGTGATGAAATCCCTATTTTATCTCTTATACAGATAATGAATTCGTTATTTCTTAATTTGTTTTTTCTTTTATTACATGTGAGAGCACTTCTTATGATAATGTTTTGGCTCTCTATATTGTTTTTCGTCAAAATAAAAGAGTGTTTTGTCAGTTTTTTGTTAAATTTTTTTTAATGTGCTAATGATTGTAAACGTGTGATTTTTTATAATGTTGCAGTCGTGCACCCGGATGAGTTAATGGAAATTCAAAACAGACCAAATGATGAAAATATAAAGGGTGAAAAGATTTTAATCATGTGGAAGTAGAATTTAGTGTTGTACACACAACCAACTATCAATATTGAATTAAGCAACGGTGATGGCAACAATAATGCTTATTTAGTGAAGTTTTGGTTTTCTGCTATTCAAATAGTTATATATGTATAGAGAGACAAAAGAGGACTTACCAGTTACCTTGTGTTTTAGAGGCGTGGGTGAAATTTTTTGAATAATGAAACTTTAAACGACAGGCCAAGAAGAGAAGAGAAGAGAAGCTAGAGAAGAGAAGGGAGAACGTAATACTAGATTGATGAGAAAATTCCTTAATATAGAACAACTCTAGTAACAGTTGTTCGTAAAAATATTGCAGTCAAGTTGAGGTTTATGATACACTATTGCGGATAGGGGACAACAATATCATTTTTACGTGTTTAAGTTCATGATGTTTATTTGTTTTAACTTCCACATAAGTTTCAACCCTGTTCCTCTACTATTAGAACACCATGAATTTGTATATGCAATGTAAAAAAATATCTATGGTTTTTAGATTTAATTTTGGTTTGTCAAAATTTCCTCAATCTCTGAAAGTTTGTGATATTTTTTATTTGTTTTCCTTTTAATTTTGTTTTTAAATATTTAAGTTTTTACATATACATAAGGGATGAATTTCTAAATTTGTATGTTTAGTTTATATTATACATGAAAAAAGAAATTAATAAATACTTTAGATTTCACAAATATAATTTGTTACAATACTTTTAGTATGTGATATCAGCAAATTTTTTTTTATAAATTTAATGAAATCTTCTATAACCGCAAGAAGCGCGGACAAATTTACTAGTGTGTATATAAGAATAAGAATAAGAATCCTTAGAAGAATAAATCAGCCTAAAGCCTTTAAATGAGAAAATGAATGCTTATTAAATAGAACAACATAGAATTAAATTTTAAATGACCTGATTGTATAAATATTTTTTGCACTATCATCGTATAGAATTTAAATCTATTGGTAACATTATGTCCATTTATTTTTCTATATTTCCATTCTTGTCCTTTAATTTTTAATCTTGTCACTTTTACTCCTAAAATTTTCATATTTCCATTAGCCCTCTTCAATTATTAATATATTCACTTTGACCCCTCCACTTATCGTATATATAATTTTGCCTCTTAAATATATTTTATTTCCTGATAATTATATAAAAATATTTTCATCATGTTTCGTAATTTGAGGCAAAGAACCAAATTGGTAGAAGAATATACTGTGAAATTCGAACCATTACTAATGAAATGTATCATATTTCTTACTAGACACTCATCACTTAAACTTCTTGAAGTACATCCCAAATAAACCATCTGAGTTGAGCGAGATTCAAATATATCATTGAATAGATCTATTTAAAACTTTAGACAATGTTAAACCCTCCGCATTATAATATTATCCATGCTTTTAACCGGGGCTGGTCTCGCTAATGGAGACTTTTAAGATGGAGGAAATAATTATCACACAAATAAACAATAGTAGAAAAATTTGGAGGATTTAAGTATATTTTGTCCATACTACGACGCATGTTATGACTTATGATCAACTGGTCTAAATTTGAAAATTCTCATTTCTCCCCTTAAACTATTACTCCTACTCTTTCGCAGAGATGAAAAGAAAAGTTTGTATACATACTTTTCTGAAACAGAAATCTAAATACTGCATTACAGAAAAAATTAAGTATTTCCTCCATTCCATAATAAGTGACTCTTTTTTACCATGACACCTCTTAAGAAATTGCTTACTCCTAGAAAATTAGGAGTGTTTTTACCAACTTACCCCTAATTATATTTTAAGTTAACATTGGGTATTGAGTAGTAATTAATGAATCTTAATTATTTAAACAAGGGCAATTTTGGAAGAATATGTTCAAAATATTCTTGAAATCCTAAAATGTCACTTATTTTGAAACAAAATAAAAAGTCTAAAAAATCACTTAATATGGAATAGATGGAGTGACAATTAGACGACGAACCCACTACAAACTTTTGAAAGGTTCTAGTAATTGTTTGAATGCGAAATACTTTCGTTGATCTTGAAGGGATCGAGTTACTTCAAAGATATGTGCAATTGTAAAAACCTTTATTTTTTTTTTCTTTTATTTTGTTTTTTGCAGCAATTTTGTGAAATGAATGTACCCATGATAGAACTGGTTATTCTTAACGTATTCCATAAGAAAGAGCTATGCAAAGTGAAGACATTTCGGATCTATTCATGAATCTTTCTTGGACTAGTTATTTAATTAATTGCTTAGAAAATTGTAAACCAACCTGGCTTTATGACTCGTGCTTTGAGTGCTGTGCAACTTGAGTAGTACGGCGAGTTTTTTTACTCCATATATATAATTAATTGCACTTCGGGTTATATGAGAGAGAAGTTCAATGAATTCATTGAACTCTCTTAATTGCTTAACCTCGTATTATACCTTATCTGGGATGACATGTCACAGTCCAATTTTTTTGGAAGTCACCAGTCCTGGCCACCTGTTATCTTGCTATAGGATATCTTTAAAAAATTTACAATGGAAATTGTTGCAACAATAAGTTAACAAATGCACATGAATTTGTGAAAGATGTAATTTAGTACTCCCTCCGAATCAAAAAAGTTATCCACTTAGCCATTTGCATACCTCTTAAGAAAATATAAACTCCTAAATAAAAAGAGATAATTTGACTAAACTACCCCTAATTAAATAGGTATTAGGATTTGATCACATAGCACTTAATAGGGGCAAATCTGAAAAAATAAGGTAAATTGTTTTTTGATTTTATAAGTGGACACTCTTTTTGACTCAAGGAAAAAAAGTTAAGTGAACACTCTTTTTTATCCAGAGGGAGTAATACTTCATCTCAGATTAACAATTACTTTAGCTTAAAAAATATTCAAAGTAAATGTCACTTTAGAAATTCAAAATTAAAGTTGGCAATTTTTTCCTACTATACTCTTAATATTAAAGAAGAATGCAAAGTATTTAAAAGTAAAAATAATTTACTTTAATTAAATAGAAATATACTTTATATTTATTGTTTTCCTTAAAGCAACAGTTAAAATGTGACAAATAATGAAGTATCCAGTACTCAATGTGCGCATATTATATATGTTTAAGATTTTCGCACACGCTTTAAGAAAGTTATTTAATAACTATAATTAGAGTATTTATCTAAATTATCATTTTTTTCTCCTTAAACATCCTGATTAATTAATTCTACTAATCGAATAGGGTAGATTTGAGGAAGAAAAAAAGCAATAAGTGTGGTTTATTACTTTCTTTAAAAAAATTAAATATTTCGAGACATATTTAATTATTGATAAAAGGACTCATATTTTAGATCAAAAGCAGTATTATTCATAGAATAACACTATATCTACTCTGCTCGAGTTTAACCTTGCAAAAATAGGAAGTTGGTAATACCTTAAATTCAGAAGAACCCATAGATGCTGGTAGAGAGTTGAGACTATGGGTATTTGAGAGGATACTTGGTAAATAGTACTAAGTAATATTGTGCTCAAGTACCAATTAATTCTCTTTGTCGGTTGACTTGTATAATATAGCATTAACAAAATCCTGCTACTGGACACGATATCAACTTTCCACTATCTTGAAGATTCTCAACTGATTCTTTTGACTAATAATAATAGTAACTATTATAATTGGCACGGTAAGTTATTTGAGATGGATTGAACAAAATATTTAATAATCATGTATGAGAGCACACCACACCAAACTTTAAAATGTGAATAGTATATGAGTAAATTAAGTTTTCTGAAGTTACGAATGTTATAAAGAAAAGTTAGTTAGTAGAATATAATGGTATCGAATGGGTTTGAATTTTCAGAATTTTGAATTTTCAGAAGTTGTGAATGTTGTATAGAAATATATTGTTAGTAGAATTAAGTCAAATATGTTAGAATCCAAAATAGAGAAAGTATCGGGTACAATATGAATATGGAGGTACTATAGCTGGTAGATCTAGTTATTAATAAATATAGAAAGCAGGGAAAGGATCTTTACGGTACACCAAGCAAATGAAAATAAAACATGCGACTTATATCTATAATGTTTCACTTACATGGGTGATAAAGTTATAAGTATGGGTTGATCCTAAGCAAATAGCTTTAGTTTAGATCATGTATGTATGTCAAAAAATTTACTCGTATTAAATATGTATAAAAAATTGATTTTGGATCTTGTAAATCAAATAAGTTGCAATAAAATTTCAAACTCAATCATAAAATTTCAATTCTGGATCCGTCTCTATAGTGATATACATTCTAGTTTTACTTTTTCTCTTATAGTTGTATTGCTTGAGTTAATGTAAACACCGAATGCGATTAATTACTTTTTGAATGTAGGGTTCAATATTCTAATCTCAATATGAAGTCTCGTCCGTACAGTTACTTTACTTGTCTTGTTCTACAAAAGCTGAATGTGTGGCTCACTTTTCATACTGTAGACATGGTTGAAGTTAATAATGGATTTTAGGAGGTCAGGAAACTACAAACCTAGCATTTGGGAGGATGCATATGTGCAATCACGACCTAATTTGTACGCCGTAAGTCCAAATAAAAATCCGTCGTCCATAATGTACTTCAAAAATAATGATTTTTTTTTTTCATTTTCGATATTTCAAACTTAATTTACATCAGTTTTCTTTTGAACTATCGTAAATATCAAATCGAGTATGGTCGATGACCTTTTCTTTAGTGTGTTAATTTTTCTTTCTTTTCTTTTTCTTTTTCTTTTTTTTTCTTGTCAGAAAAAAAAATAATGACAAACATTTTTTTTTCTCTCTTTTCTTTTTCTTTTACTTTTTGTTCTTGTCAGAAAAAAAAATTGATGACTAACATTTTTGTCATGCAGGAAGAGAAATATTGTGAACGAGCTGAAAAACTAAAAGAAGAAGTGAGGAGGATGTTGGAGAAAACAATGACAAACTCATTGGAACAGCTTGAGCTTATTGACATTTTGCAAAGACTTGGCATATACTATCACTTTGAGGAAGAAATTGATAGAGTATTGAAGCAAATATACATTAATTATAATAATAGAGATCACCACAATGGGCAGAAGAATGAAGAGTTGTATGCTACAGCTTTAGAATTTCGACTGCTTAGACAACAGGGCTATCATGCTCCTCAAGGTACTTGACATTTTCCTTTTCTTTTTTATTGTGGCAAGTCTAAAGGTTTTTTAACACATAGCAGCTTGCTCAAAACCGAAGTCTTGGATGGTAAGTATCTCTCCATCTGTAACCAAAAGTCTCAACTGGTCCAAAGCCATGGGAATATAATCGTCTTTAGTAGGGAGCGTTTTACCCTCAAAGTGGTACTTTCATACACGAATTCGGACTATCCAGACGACAAAACGGATACCACACACCCAATAGGAAACAACAAAAATAGTTCTAGACTGCAATATTTTTCATTGATATATCATAGCAGGTTACTTGCCTTGTTTTTCAAGTTGCTAATCCCATTCCTATGTCATACGTAGTTACCTGATACTTAAATCCATGCTTCTATGTTTATTCTTATGCAGTTTCCCTATCCCTAATTTTCTCTTTTGCAGAGATATTCTGCAGTTTCATGAACGAGGACGGGAAGTTCAAAACAACCCTTGTTGAGGATAGTAAAGGGCTGCTGAGTTTGTATGAAGCTTCCTATCTTTCTATGGAAGGTGAAAACATTATGGAAACGGCTCGAGATTTTGCCACCCATTATCTCAGGGAAAGCCTTAAGAAGAAGATGGATCAGAATCTTGCTGAGCAAGTAAGACATGCTCTAGAAATGCCTCTGCATTGGAGAATGAAGAGACTAGAAGCAAGATGGTTTATAGAAGTTTATCACAAAGAAGAGAACATGAATCCTCTTCTCTTTGAACTTGCAAAGTTGGACTACAATATGGTACAAGCTACATACATGGAGGAACTAAAACAAATGTCAAGGTGAGAGAGGTGATTCATTTCATATATGACATATGAAAATGAAAACATTATTAATTATTTTTGTGTCTGGTTGGTGAGTGAAAAAATAATTTCCGCAAAGAATATGTATATATTCAAGATTATTAGTAGCAAGTCGATAAGTGCTTTGATGAAAATTTTGAGTACTAACGAAATACTAATGATGTCTAAAATGTTAGTTGGAGCAAGTATATGAAGTTAGAAGTTAAGATAGTTATAAGAGAAAATGAGTTTCGCCCCTAAAGTAAGGAAAGACATCTTTTTCCTTTTGATGGAAAACATTTTCAAGTGACTTGAATCCAGAAAATGACTTCCTCACGAAATAACCCCGAAATTTGACTATGGCATACCAAACACATTAATTTGATTATAAGATCCTTTCAATATTGAGAATTTTATTTGAGGGTATGTTTTAGTAATCTGGTTAAAATGCAGGTGGGATAAGAAGATTAAACTTGTTAAAAAGATGAGCTTTGTGAGGGACAGATTAGTGGAGGGCTTCTTCTGGGCTGTTGGTTTCACTCCTAATCCTCAGTTTGGATACTGCAGAATGTTTTCAACAAAACTCTCTGTACTTCTCACTACAATCGATGACATGTATGATGTTTATGGTACCTTGGATGAACTTGAGCTCTTCACTGATATCGTTGACAGGTTTGTATACACCCTTTATGCCTTTTCTTCTTTTCAATCTTTTTATTTATCATGTCACCTAAAAGATAACTATAGCTACCCCTCCATAATAAGTGAGATAATCGAGAAAATGAGATAGGTTACCAGCAACAAAAAAGGCAAGCTGCTCACATTTGGTACACTCCTCACATGTAGGTCCTTGAAAAGAGCAACAGCAGTTCCAAATACACTAATATTGTAAAAATATCGTCACATTATCTGTGTTTATAAGTTAAAATCCTTTTCCTTTCACCTTTATTTGGATGGTGACGGGGGTGGGGTGGAGTAGAATCTCAAATTCAATATTTATGAGAGGGGCATATACTTATTGTGGTTACATGTTCTGAAGATGGGACATCAATGCAATAGAGCAACTACCAGCATACATGCAAATCTGCTTCCTAGCTCTCTTCAACTCCTTGAATGAACTGGCTTATGACATTCTCAAAGAACAGGGGTTCAGCATAATTTCACATATAAGGAAGCAGGTAATAATTTTTCCTTCCATTTAATCTCTCTTGAATTTCCCATGTCTTCTTTTCATTCTTACCTAATTATATATTGACATGTTCTTTACCACATATTTCAGTGGGCTAACCTGTGTAAAGCCTACTTACTGGAAGTAAAGTGGAACCAGAGAGGATATACACCAAGCTTGAATGAGTTCCTAAGAAATGCCTGGATAACAAACACTGGTCCTGTACTAATAATGCATGCTTATTTTTGCATCACAAACCCCATCAAGGAGGAGGAATTGGAATGCTTAAAGCATTATCCTGCCATCATTTACTCGCCTTCGCTAATTCTTCGACTTGTAAATGACTTGGCAACTTCACCTGTAAGTTATGCTAATTAAAAAAAAAAAATATATATATATATATATACACACACATATATATGCCTGATCATAAGTTCCTTAATAATCTCTGATAGTACCAAGTTAAAAGTTGTTCCATTTTTTACCTTTATTCAGGATGAAATCAAGAAAGGGGATCATCTTAAATCAATCCAATGTTACATGCATGAGTCTAAGAGTTCTGAAGAAAATGCTCGAAACTATATAAAGAACTTAATTGATCAAACCTGGAAGAAGATGAACAGAGACATACTAAGGGACCAATCCTTCTCACAGGATTTTAGAAGAACTGCAATGAATCTTGCTAGGATTGCTCAATGCATGTACCAGCACGGAGATGGATTTGGTATTCCAGATTGTGAGACAAAGGATCGGATACTCTCCTTGTTCTTTGAACCCATTCCTCTTTCATGAAATGCCATACTTCAATTTTCCTGTTTATGCATGAAGCTCAATGTAAAAGAAATAAAAATATAAAAGAACATCTATTTTCCATATCCTGAAACTTGTATGATGCCCTGCAGTAAATAAGGCTTTGGAAGAGCATGGTATTGCAAGAAATAGTTACCGACATTGTCACGAATTTCCAACATTACATAGCAATGAAAGATGAAAAAAGCTACAAGAACAAAGTAAAATACAAGGATCCCCAACCTCATTCTCAAGAAAATAGTTTAAAAAAATAATTGTACATGTCCCCATAGAATGCACATCATCAGGGTATGCAAATGGTTTATAATGTTTCCGGTTCTTCTGATCATTCACTTGTTGAGCTCATCTATTGGAATGACTTAACCAGCATACATGAGGCAAGTACCTAGTCCATCATCCCAAGTCCTGTCATGCTTATTATTGGTTTATACCGTGTAAAAATCCTGTCCAAACAAACACAATGTACCAGCTTCATTGTTATGAAGCTAAAGCGTTCAACTTCTTTTCAAACATCTTAGCCCGCCGAAGGGCGTCCAAGGCCTCTGCCTGCTTTCCAGAACGTTTCAAGTTTAACGCCTTTACTTTCTCTGCCTTTATCCGCTCTTCCAAATGTTTTCTCTCATTGGAAGACTCGTCAGATATACCTGCTTCAGATAGTTTTGGCTCTGGTCTTTGAACAATTGGAGAGGCAATAGTGCTAGTCTTATCAGTATTGCCAGTTATAGGTTTTTTTGTTTCCTGTCGTTCAGGGCCTCGGGATACAATAGTGGTATCTGCAATTCCAATTGCTTTTAAAGCAGAGAAAAGCTGAGGATCAAGAAAATCCTCAACACTCACATCCTCTGCTGATTCAGCTGTGGGGTCAGAAGACATCGTTGTATCTTGCGAAGACGCATCTTCCAACTGGCTCTCAATAGCTTTTGCCAATTCAAATTCAGCATCAGCTTCTTCGGTCCTACCTTCCCTTCGCAACTTAAGTGCTTGTCGTTTGTGGCTGAGAGACTGCTGCTGCAACTTAAACCGATCACGTCCAGACAATGGCTTTGGACCTGAGCTTGGACTTACTTCTTTCTGTCCAACTTGAGATATATTTGGAACTTTGTGCGGACTAACTTCCTTTTGTCCAACATGCGGGGTATTAGGATGTGCCGAGACTGTGGTACTACTGGTACCCGGAGTCTTTTCCTCCTCAAGGCGCTTCTCTAAAAGTTTTGCCTGTCGAAGTTCCTCCTTGGCTTCTGCCACTTTCCCTTCTCGCTTCAAGGCAACTGCTTTCCTCTTGCGAGCCAGTATATCTTGACGAAGGGAATCTTGATCAAGCTGCGAATTAGCTTCCTGGGCAGTTTTTGACTCGGAGATGCTTGGTTTCCCATCTGATTGAGTGACCTCTTTTGGTTTATCATGAGTAAGAGTGGCTTTGTTTGCCATGTCCTCAATTGGGCTCTTTCGCAAATCAGATGGAGGAAGCTGTGGGTTCTCAAGGGGAGAACCAATAGCTTCACGTTCTTTCTGCTCATTTGACTCAGTTGGAACCCTGTTAGACATAGATTCTTCAATTTCAGCCAATTGCTCTTCTAACACTTTAGCCGCTTTCATCACTTCCTCTGCCTCCTCAATCTCTCCTTGGCGTCTCAATGTGAGGACCTTTCGTTTCAAGCCCAGAAGTTCCCTCTGGATTTCACCTTTACTCTTTCTAGATGCTCGAGGTTGGATGTTACTCGTAGCTTCCTTAGTTAGGGACTCACTAAGATGAGAAACATTATTTTCCCCTTGAAATGACGCAGATGGACCATTAGCTTTTTCATCATCCTGCCAGCCCAAATTATTAAGCAGTGAAAGATAAGTTGGGTCATGGAGGTCTTGATCTGTAACCTCTGCCTCTTCATCTCCAGCATCAATATCTGCAATACTTTCATCCAGCTTATTCCCAGCAACAGGCTGCACGAATTTTGGTGGATTATCAATATCTTCAAGTTGCTTCTCAAGAATCTTGCCTTTTTCCAATTCTTCTTCAGCCTCATCCAACCTTCCTTCCCTTCTTAAAGCAAGAGCCTTCTTTTTAATACCAAGAAGCTCTCTCTGGATCACTGACTTACTCTTTGGTGCTACTTTGTGTTCTTTATCCTTCCTTTCAACGAACTTTCTAACATCCTCTTCACCATTATTTAGTTGTTCTTCAACCTCAGTCTCCAGTGTTTTTGCCCTCTTTAAAAGTTCCATTGCCTCCTTAGTATTACCAGCCCTTTTCTGGCTAAGGGCTTCTCTTTTCAGTGACTGAATTTCACTTAGTAACACTTCCCTATCAACCGGCTGGATTTGCTTTTCTGAAACTTCAGATTCAGCGGCATCTTCAGTCCAGCCCATTGACTTCAAGGCAGCTGCTATTTCTGGGTCATACATGTCATCATCAGTTACTTCAAAATTACCATCTCCAAGATCATCAGTAATTCCCAGATGGTTGTCAAAATCATGACTAGAATCTGGTTTATATCTAGCAGATAAATCATCAAATTTATCAGCATCCAGGCCACGTATTAAAGAGGAAAGCTCATCATCAGAATCTTCATCACCACCCAACAGTTCCTGCTCTTCTATTTGCTTTTCAAGAATTTTAGCCTTCTTCAATTCTTCTTTGGCTTCAGCAAGTTTTCCTTCCCGCTTCAACTGGAGTGCTTTTTTCTTATGAGCAATGACCTGTGACTTGTCAGTTCCATGAATTTTCTTTTCAGTAATGGTCTTTCCAGAAACTTCTCCAAGAAGTGCGGAAAGTTCACCCTCAAGGCTCATCGTTGCTGGCTTTTTGTCAGCAGTACGAAGATCCATATCTGACCATCCCAGTTCTCTGAGTTCAGACGCAAGATCATCCTTCTCTTTGGTAATTTGAGGACAAAGCTTAGTTTTCCGCCCAGACGCTTTGCCATCATCATTATCTTGCTGGACCTCAGTGACGTTACTGGAAGACAATGCTCTTTTACGATTTTTCCTCAGAGAGATCTCCAAAGCAGCAGCCTGCCTTTCAAGTTCTTTGCCTCTCTTAAAAGCCCTTAGAGCTTCTTCAGGTTTACCTGCAGCTTTTAGAGTTCGATGATTCTTTTTTTCTTCCATGGCTTGCTGACGTAATTCTTCAGGAGTAGTGGATCCCATCTCAGCCTGCTGTTCAGTCTGATTAATGCTTCCATCTCCAGCCTCATCTTGAACATTTGAACCTGATGAAGTGCTTGCTGAGTCTTGATCACAGGAAAGAACATCTGAGGTCCTTTCTTTACCCAGAAGCTCATTTAAAACTTCATCCTCACTCTTTGATGGAAGTCTTGAGGCCCCTATGAGAGACAACACTTGTATTTTAGAACAAGAAAGTAGTTTATTTCTCTCTGTTAGCACTGTGAGTATAACCAGTTATTTATACGGTACCTTTTGATGCTCTATTTTTGTGACCATATCGCATTTCAAAACGTGCAGCCTCTTCTAATCTTTTGCATGGTTCACATATACGCACCGGTGAATCACCTTGTCCGCGTAGCACCATTCTTTGCTGGGTACAGCTATTACAAAAAATGCCCCCGCACCTCCGGCAATGATGCTGAAATTTCATACGTGTGAATCACAACATAAGTGAAAGAAAACCACACACATACGGTATTCATATTTCCATTTAAACAAGCAGCAAGGAAACAGGAGAGGGGAAATAAAATCATATCTATAGCCTTGGTAGGAAGGAGATAAAAGATGACACCGATACTAATGGAAAAAATACTGTTATTGGAAAAACACCACTAAGGCAGAAAAGAGAAGTCGCAGCAGCCCCTAAATAATCATTACTAGAAACTTCAACATGTTACTTCTTAGAAAAAAGGGAGGATCATTTTAGGCAAGCCAGAAAAGCAGGTCTGTTAACTACTCCCGTCAATTTCTACCTAATGCAATGCAACCTATTCTGCTACAGCCCGCTACTGAAGAGGATTGGTTTTTAGGCAGCAATATTCAAAAAGTTCAGATGCTTCACACAAAAAGCAAGATTCCTAAGTAAGCGATCCGCAAACACTTGTTTGGGAGCAGCAAGACAATTTCCAGGTCAACAAAAGTTCCAGGCCACAAGTGTGAACGTTGTTTAGAGAGAGAAGCTGAACCACTACTGAATAGTTTGAGAAGATAATCATAACTCAGATATTCGCGAGAAGGAGGAAACTGGGGAAAAATCAATAATATCTGGGACAAATCGTTTGGGAGTATGAATAGCACACAAAAATGTCTATATTTTTGGGTTACTAGCTATGAGAAAGTTATAAACACTTTAAACTCAACTACTAGAAGTTATAAACACTTTAAAAACCAACTACTACTGTGGAGATAACACATCTATATAGCATCTTTGTTGTCAAGAAATTCAAGCAAATGAAGAAACTCTTCTCCAATAACTATAATTGTGGATAAGAGCACAAGTGGATGAATTGTATATTGGAGATAATGAGGGGAGAAAGAGGGGAGGGAGGAAAGAACCCTAGATTCCCATCCTAAAACCAACAATGATTACTTTTTCGTAACATTAAAGAAGATGGATTGCAACTATTCTTGTCCAAACACCGTTCCAATTTATATAACAATGAAATAGAAATGCATAAACTGTTTTCACCCAGGATAAAATAGATTGATTATCAGATGAACTTATTGTGTTTACGGCATACCAATTCAACTCTACAAAATTGGCTCTTCTACTGAAGGAGGACTACCATGAAACAACACCCACTAACGTGGCATGTCAGGTGATTCCTCTATATTTAGAATACAAAAGAGTTCTCTACAAGATACATTACTAAGCACTTAAAGTCAAAAGGACATGCATTAGCTAGTTGAGGAGGTGAAGAAAGTATAATATTATCAGCTCATTGAGCTGGTCTAAAGGATATCTAGAAATCTATTAAAGATGTCCCCAGCTAGAGTAAAAGTACAATAAAATATGAATGAAATTGTAATTTATTGTTCCCAATTCGTTGTAGAAAGAGGTTCTTGCTCCCTTGAAATAGGAGAACAATGAGCTATTGGGTTTGCCTTATTCTTTCTGTTAGGTGACTTTACTACCTCTGAAGGTCTCAGATGTTTTTTCGAGCATCCTGAACAGATGGTAGAGTACAATCGAAGCAGTAGCATACTGCAGGTATTATTATTTTCATCTTGAGCTGGAACAAAGATAAAGATGTACTGAGAAAGCTTGTTCACATCCAAAATTATACACAAATCCAAGTAAGTGGTCGAACTGGAACAAAAATAAAGATGTACTGAGAAAGCTTGTTCACATCCAAAATTATACACAAATCCAAGTGAGAGGATTCAGAAATCTAGAGCACCTGAGCACTTCAGTCTTGCCACTAAACCTAAAAATGAATCCCGCGGCGTCTTCCCCATTTTTTTCTCAATAAACATGTTCACGGAGAAAGTACTTCAATTGCCACACCATTCAGGAGTAAATTTGGGAGGATCAGCTATTTAATTCGAATTCAACATAAGGTCATTCCGTCGAGAATAATGTTTACAAGAGTTCTTCAACAATATGAAACACCTCGCAACATACTGGAGTAAGATACAAAATTAGAGACATTTTGATGTATGACTGGACCTTGGACAGATAAGAATTTTCATGAAGTCAGTAAACCAGTAAGAAGACGTGATTAAAAAAAAAAAAATTGCTGCAGGGCAAATCAACTGTTGAGAATGCACATATTACTCCCATTAGTATGAACATGTGATGCCTAAATGAAATGCTTATGGGAATCAAAACTATCATGCCAGATATGGATGTAAAGTCCAGGAGCTATAACTATTAAGGATATCTTTAGTCAAACCCCTTTTAATTTTTAGAAGTAAGTGAATTCCTTAATCTATGTGCTCAAGCCTAAAACATCAATTATTTTGAACTGGAGGGAATATGATGCAACAAATTCTGTAAACCTACAAGTCACCTTTACTGGGTAACTTTATCATTTTCCGGTTTCTCATAATATAGCAATAATTTGGGTTGACTCAGTAAAGAGTAGGATGCAACAAATTCTCTAAACTTAAATGTCACCTTTACTGGGTAACTTTATCATTTTCCCATAATATAGCAATCATTAGATCCTATTCCCTCCTGTTCATAATAATTCATATTTTGGGCTTGAGCACATGGATTAAGGAATTCACTTACTCCTAAATACTAAAAGGGGCTTGACTAAAATATCCTCAACTATGACATAACAGTTTTAGCTCCACTTCACATCCATATCTGACATAATAGTTCTGACTGCCATAATCATTTCATTTAGGCATCACATGTTTACTTCCAGCATTCCTTTTAAATTCAAAATTTATGTTTTCAAGTTTATTACAAGCGATAAAAATTTAATTCGACTTAACAATTTTCCTCGCTTTCAAAGGTATCATGTAAGCATTCCCCTCTGTGTTCGTGTTGTTAAATTTCAGTAAGGTTCCTTTAGTTCTTTGGTGAAAATTTCAGTAAGGTTCCTTTCAGTAAATTCAGTTTTGTTTTTGGTGAAAATTGTGATCTCAAGGTTTAATTTCCAGCCTTAAATGTCCTGTGGCAATATAAAGATAAGTCTGAGTTTAAAGGTAGTAGGTTGTGCATTTGCTGATGACTCCAACCTTCTACTTTGTTCCTCTTTAGGTTTATGAGCCAATGCACTAAAAAGATGATTTTTACCCTCCTATTTTGTTCCCCTTTTCTGCAAAATAAGAAAAAATCACCATATGATTCCCTTATTTCTGTTTGGTTAAGTTGTAATGATATTTTTTTTATTTTTTATTTTTGCAGGGGGAGGGGGGGTGGGGTGGCTGTCTCACTTGTGAATTATTATCAAAAGATGGGATTTTTGCTATAACTCCGCTATAGAGTACCCCAAATAAAACTTGACAGCATATTCCAATTAAGTCAACACAACAACATACCCAGTGAAATCCCACGAAGTGGAGTCCACTTCTGGGGAGGGTAGAGTGCACGCAGACCTTACCCCTAACTTGGGAGTTAGAGAGGTTGTTTCCTGTAGACCCTCGACACAAGGACAAGCAGTACTAAGACAGAAATAACGGGAGCAAATAAGCCATATACCATAAAAAGCAGGATAGAGTAGTCTTAAAAAAGAGGCAGAAACTACCACAAATTAATCCGATAATCGAAGTACAACAAACAACAAATAGTAGCATAAATCAAAGGACAATCCAATTAAGTCAAGGGGAAAAGTAAAAAGGAAATAACATATGAATTCAATCAAAACCTTATATTGACAAAATATTTAGGATCTAACATGTGATTATTCAAGAATCAAACTCCAGAATGATCAAAACTGAAAACCATGAGAATTCTCCTAATGGGTATTAATAAAAATCATATTTTTCATAAAGGGTATCAAGAAAAAGTAGAGAAATCTCAAACCTTGCGATTGATGAAAGTGAACTGAGAAGAACATGCTTGACAATGAGAAGCATCAACTACCCAAATATTCCCTCTCAGTGATGGTTTTGAAGGTAATCCGATCTTCTCCAACATTTTTTTCCAATCTTTAGCTTTGAAAAATAAAAATCAAGAATCCTCAGAGGGGTTCGGTGACTCTCTTTTTTCTAATGTTTTCGGCTTGGTAAAAGCGAAGGACATCGAGTGCAGCTAACCAAACGACGACGTCTATTTAAGTGATGTTTCGGCGAAAGTAAGAAAAAGAAAATAAATCAAATACGGAAGGCAAAAGGTCAATCTTTTTATTCATTTATTTATTATTTCCTCCGCTTCAATTTAAGTGTCTTACGGCCCATTGTCCATGACAACTTTTCACCTTTTTCCGGAATTTTTTTTTAATTTATTTGAAAATCAATGTTTGGTTATGAAAATTTCAAATATAACTTCAAGTTGTATTTGAAATCTGAAAAACACCTAAAATCCCGTTTTCATTTTTTTTTTTTTTTACTTTTTCACTTTCAATATGTTCAAACAATCAAATACTCTTTGTAAAAACTATAATCAAACGTAACTCCTTCTTCAACTCCAACTTTAAAATTCTACAAATTGAAAAATATTTGATCTTCATGGCCAAACGCCTACTTATTTTGAGTGGACACACAGTTTTAGGAATAAAAGATGACTTTTAAATTTTATAGTCCTAAGTTAAAGATGTATGTAATATAGTAAAATGTCATTTGAATATAGTGGTTTTAAACTTATCAGGTGGGATATTTTGAATTGTCAACTTACTAAATATAAAAAGAGACGCTATTTTTGGGACAGATAAAAAAAGGAAGTAATACATTTAAATTGGGAGGGAGTATTATTTTAATACGGATAATACCTAAGAAGAAATCGTGATCCTTCTTGCCAATAAAGCTTTGGTTTGATGAGGGGTTGGACAGGTTGAGATAAGTTTTTAAGTTTAGATTTAATAAGTATGCATCTGATTTCTATGTTGATATTTTTTATTCTCAAATATCAGTGTTTTGGCAAACTTAATTTATTTCAAAATACTGACGTTTTAAGAAAAAGATATTTATAACACTTCTTTTTTCAAATATTCTTACTATATATCAATTAATAAAACGTTAATTAAGTAAATTCTTAATGAGATAGTTTAGAAAAACTATTATATTTATGTCGTAAAATTAAGCTAAAAGAGTAACAATACTAAAGGATGAAAATCATAGAAATAGAGAGACAAGAGAGGAGAGATTTCTTATTCATCCAAATGTGTTCAAGTGTGTATAACTATTACATACAACCCAACTATATATAGGAATACATTGAGAACACTAAAAGGTGTGTCATAAACATGGGTAGTAACTATCTGGCGGTTATAGAAATAAAGTATGAGAGTAGTAGTCATAAAGTAATGAGGGGTACTTTCACAAGAGTTATGAACATAAAGTAGTGAGAGTTATATGTAGAAGAGTAATAGACATCCACACATTAATATTTTCATAACACTCCCCCTTGGATGTCTGTTGTTGGATAATATGCCTCGTTAAAACCTTACTAAGAAAAACCCAGTGGAAAAAATCCTAGTGAAGGAAAAAGAGTACACATATCTTGTAATATGCATTATCTGCTCCATCGTTAAAAACCTTGCCAGGAAAACTCAATTGGAAAAAACCTCGACTAAGGAAAAAAGAGTGCAGCGTGCATTTTACTCCCCCTGATAATAACATCATTTGATATTTCGAAGATGACACATTCAAATCTTGTATATCAGCTTCTCAAATGTTGAGGTTGACCATGCTGTCGTTAAAAATCTGCTAAATTGTCACTTGAATATCCTGAATATCTTTTCACCATTCCTTTGAAGATCATGTGTGAAAATAACTTTCAGCGAGACGTGTTTTATCCTATTCCACCTTCAACGTATCAATTTTTGTAGATGATGCCTTCCAATGATCTTATATACTAGCTTTCCAAGTGTTGTTATTGGTCATGTCTTTGTGACCAACTCACTTCCACAAAGATGTTACATCCTTGAGCTGATCCTGATATCAATATGTCATTTGCTTGCTTCACGATCATTGTTATCTTTGCATGATTTGCGTAAATAGCAAATAATTAACTTTTAGCAGAACAATATAAATGTCACACCCCAACTTTTGATAGGGCATGATGGGCACCCGACCCTTACTTAGGGCCGAGCGAACCCGCTGATTCTCGTGATACTCATAATCATACTGGACTCTTAAATCACGAGATGAGTGCATAATGTAAGCTGTTCAAAAAAACATGCTTTTCGTCTTTCTCAAATCAAGTAAAAACTGTAATCATAGGAAATTTGTAACATAAGGCATAATGATACATCGGCTTACAGAGCCGCTTACAAGACTGACATGTTATATACGTGACTCTGTCTGCAAAGTCTCTAACATAAATCAAGATACCATAACATAGATACTCGACTCGGCAACACTCCGGAAGGAAATGGAGCTCGCCAATCCCCCGCTGGAACATCTTCGCTAACATCCTCTACTCATACGTATACACTGCGTGGCATAAAACGCGGCGTCCATAAGAAGGGACGTCGCACGAATAATGTCGAGTATGTAAGGCATGGATAACAACATAATATAGATATGGAAGGTAACATGGAATAAGAGAGATAACCTGTGCATCTGGATGCCTTATAAGGCGGATGTCATGCATTCTTAGCCTTTAAAAAAAAAAACATTTTTGTACATATACATAGTACCATGCCCGGCCATTAAGGCTCGGTGTCATATATATAGTATCATGCCCGGCCATTGAGGCTCGGTGTTATCATATATATAGTATCATGCCGGCCATTAAGGCTCGGTGTTATCATCATTATCGTCGTAGTCATCATAGAAATATTCTCCTCTTTAGCATCGTCATTAATATTGTAAAAACATGTCCATTGTTGTTGTCATAAAAGCTTATAGAATCATAAATCTTCGATTCGGAACATAGGGACATTTTGGAAAATATTTATGGATTATCAAGAAAGAAGTCAGGCCTTGAATCATGAACTCTATGAATAATGAATTTCTAGTTTTTAGGAATAAACATATTTTTGGAAAACATTTATGGATTCACATAAGGGATCATGAGACCATTATTGGGCTGAACTGAAAACAAAGGAACTGCGCAAGGTTCTGAGGGCTTCCGCTTTCCTTCCGCGATGTGGAAGGAAAGCGCAATGTCCTGAAGCTTTCTGCGCAAAACTCTGTTTTTCCTTTCGCCGCAATGTTCTGAGGCTGGTTTTGAATGAGAAATCAAGGATCGGATTCTTGGCCTTTCGGGGTGACATAAGGTCGTTAACCCCCGAATAGTTTATGGAATTCATATCGAGTCCAAAGGATTAATCGATGACGATGAGTGAGATAATGTCTTAAAACCAATCAAACGACAAACCTTAAGATTTCAAATACAAAGCATAAGAATGAAATGGAATTTGTTATGGAACGCTCGTGTTTATGTACTAATTGAATTCATAAGGAAGGATTCATGCCAATAGAAGAAAGGGGCTAGCCTTAACATACCTGGAAGATAATTTCTCGACTTCCAACTTACTTCCGGTCTTGCAATTCACTTAAGATCATTCATAGCCTCGTAATCTACATATACGACCATTCATACTATTGTTAGGCTCATCGTCATATACTCGTCTTAAACCCTTAATTTAAATCCATTTAGAATCTGCCGAAATTCGGGCAGCATCTCCCCTGTTTATATGCCTAGCCCGAAATTACAATCCAATAACCAACAACAATAGCAACAATACCAACATCAACAACAATAATATTAACACCAAGATGCTCCATAACATCCCACACGATGTTTATTCAATTTCTCCATCAACAGTTCATTATGCGATCATTTCAGAACTTTATCTCCGTAGATAAACTGAAATTAATATTAATAAGGAGAAATTCATACCTTCTTCTTGATAGAGCAGCAATATCTTCAATATTCACTTTGAATCCAAGCTAATTCCACGGCAAGACCATACTACAATCGCAACTGCACGCTACCCGGACCTCGATTAATACTCCGTCACTTGAAATTACTCAAAATCCTCACTTTTATGATATATATTTACTCTCTCTTTGTTGCTGAATTTTCTGGAATATTTGAGGGAATTTTAGTGCAGAAAAATGGGGTTTTTGCCCCTTATATAGGTGCCAAAGTCGAGACCTAAAACTTTTATACACCGATTTCTTTATTTGCATACTTGGATATGTCCAAAACTCCATACAGTCTGTATAACTTATTCAACATCCCAAACTTAGCAAAACTTATTTTATTTTTTTCCGATTCGTTTAACCTCCAACCTTCGCGGCACTTACTTATCACTTGTTGAACATAACATAAACACTTATAACTTCAAACATAATCTTGTCCTTTGAGCTTATGTGACTAACCTATGATGCAACTCAACGCACGAGAATACGGGATGTAACAATAAATATGGCAGCACCCATATGCAAATAAATAACTTGTGTGCCATCGAATGTTACATAAAGCATATAATCTTCCTGCATTCGCATAACCAACAAATCCTTGACAATATGGTTAGAAATAATAAATCTAAACCAATATTTGATTTTACTCGAGTATCTCCACGTAGAAGTAAAATTATATCTTGCCAGCACATTAATAAAAATATTATCTCACGAATTATAAGAGTAAGAAATATAGGTGCACCAATTACACACATACATGGTACTTTTTGACCATTTTTGTGAGATCGAAATTGATCTTTCTTAATGTTAAGCGATGTCATGGCCGTTGGGGGTACTCAATAGAATCGCTTTAAAACCTTTTAAATCCTTCAAGGATTTTCATATAAACTTCATTGTCTAGCTAGACATGACAACAATTCATTATACGCATTCAAATTTTTCATGTATTGTCAGATTAATAAGAAACCTCATTGCATCCACCACAGGAGAACTTATCTCCATACAATAATGCTAGGATTTTCGCGAAAACCATTTATGCCACAAGGCACAAGCCGTACTTTATATCTTATGACTTTATTTTTCATTTTACTTTTCACACAATAATTTATTTGTACCCCCACTGACATTATATCTTGAGGTCCTTGGACTATAGATCTAAAATATCACTTTTTCAAGTGAAACAAAATATACTTGAATTGCGTATTTATTTGGCCAATCATTTATATGTCGCTCTTTGACCATCTTGATCATTTGCTCCTCTCCTTCTTCAAGGATTTTTATCTTTGGAACCGACCGGTCTATCGCCATACACTCTGTCCTTCAAGGACTTTAATTCAAATTAAATTTGGAGCATTTGCAAGCTGGAATATAATATTCAATTTTAGGTCAGCAAATCCGTCTGGCAGTTAACCTGAATTATCTTTTCAACGAGGATAATAGCAGTGATAATTCATTACATATACCACATTTTTCAGCCGCTTATCATCCCTCCCCCTGATGTTAGGAAATCTAAGATTTACCTCCCAATCTTATTTGGGGACCTATCATTTGTGCTTTATGGTGGAGCAATTAAATCATATATCGCCAATTCTTGACGAAGAATGAGCAATTCGTGTTGATAATGTATTGTAAAATCAAGCTAAAAGAATAATGATATGAAATAAGAAGGTAGACAAGAAATGTAGAGAGCAAGAGAGAACTTTATTCATCCTTCCACGTATTGTTCAAGTGTGTACAACTATTACATACAACCCAACTATATATAGGAATACATTGAGAACACCAAAAGGTGTATCATAAACACGGGTAGTAACTATTTGGGGGTTATAGAAATAAAGTGTGGGAGTAGTAGTCATAAAGTAATGGGGGTTACTTCCACAAGAGTTATGAACATGAAGTAGTGAGAGTTATATGTAGAGGAGTAATAGACATCCACACATTAATATTTTCATAACAATTTAAGGTTATTAAACTAAATGATATATATACAAATGAAAATATGAAGAAAAACGAAGTAATTCTTCAGTTGGTGCGAGGATATCTTGATCTTTTTAAAAAGGTTCAAATTTACTACAGCGGAATTTTCATTAGTCTAGTGATAATAACAATTTTGACTTGTTCCCTCCAATGTATAATAACCTAACTAAGTCGTATAACTCAAACAAACCTTGGATTAAATGTTCAGTTCAAAGCTCCACCACTTAGAACACATTTCTTCAATAAATAATACTCTCTTTTTTAGTAAATAAGTTGGGAAATTAAACTTTTTTCCTTTCTCGCAATTTTTTCCCCCCAACACTAACCTCATTTTTACTTGCATGGATGAATAGAAATTATGTCCACTTCCTAGAGATCGTGAGACAGGCAATTCCAAGATATTATGGTCATTTCTAATCTTCTTAACCGTTATAAGAAATAATGTAGTTTAATATAATATTATTTTAATATTAAAATGCTAATTTCTTCAATAATCCTCGCTCATTTAATATTAAGAATAAGAGAATTTATAAGGTGGAGAGAGTCGGAGACACTATTATGCAATATGCATAATGAAGATGTGCGATGCCTTAAACCTTTACTTAGAAAAACAACAATCTTTACTTTAGAGATAGTAATAACTTTTAATTTAAACTATGACTATTTAGGAAAAATAACGTATTATTGCTTACACATAATAATCAATTTATTAATAGAAACTTTATTTTCCAGGATATTATGATCTTACGTTATCTTGATTTTTATGAGTGTTTCTCATAAGAAGCAGCCTATGAAAATACGGTTGCACATAATTATCAGATGGTGGTGTGTGTGTTAAAAATAAGGGAGCATGTAGGGGCAGGCACGATATAGTATATCGATTATCATATCGAAATCGAAATTTTTTATATCGCGGTTTCGGTATTATGGTATTTGGTATGCATTTTAAAAAAATTTGGTATTTAGTATTCATAAAGAAAATATTGAAATACCGAATACCATACCGAAGTATATAGTTACATATACAATTCATATATCTTAGTATTATAATACTAACAAATATATAAACTAGTATTACTAGAAAATTAATTGTTTAAACATTGGAACTTTGACTACTCTATCTTGATTTAAATGTCTTTTTGTAATTGATTTACGAAGGAGATTGCTTGTACTTTCTTTTAAATATTTTTACATGTGTAAGGTGTTATAATTGAGAATTTCTTGTACAATATAATTGAGAGTTTTTTGAATAGCCGAAGTCATAATTCTGTATGATATGAGTATACGTAAGTTGAAGTCGAACAAATTATGGTACCTATTTACCGTACTGCAAAATATCGAAACCGAACTTAAAAATACTGAATCATACCGATTAATTGGGTATGGTTATGGTATAGTATTTTTAGAAACCGAAAATCAAAATTACCATACTGAAGTTTCAAATACCGTACCATGCCCACCACTAGGAGAATGACCTATATATACAAAAGAATGGGGTATATTTACAGGATGATAATTTTCAGTTTACAATACATACCAATAGATTTCTTACAAAACATATCCGAATTTTTTGCTGAAGTTACTTTTTTTTTTTTTTCTAAAATATATTTTCTTTTTTCGCTCAAGACTTAAAAAAATCACTCAAAACTTTGTGTATGAAAGTTGTATGAAAAATGTACGAAATGTGCATATCTCACTCAAGACTTAAAAAATTCGCTCAAAATTTAGTGTATGAAATATATATATCACATTCAAGGCTTAAAAAGTTGGCTAAAAATTTTGTGTATGAAAATGGTATGAATTATGTATATCTCGCTCAAGGCTTATAGTTTCGCTCACATTTTTTGTGTTAATACAACTACAACAACATTGTATTCAATTTTCATACAATATTCAAGGCTTAAAATTTCGCTCACAATTTTGTGTATGAACACTATATTAAAAATTTCACTCACAAATTTTTGTATAAAAATTGTATTAAAAGTTTCGCTCACATATACACATTTCATAAATTTTTTGTAACACAAAAATTTCAGTGAATTTTTTAAGCTTTCAACGAAAAAAATTAAAATATATAAAATATTTTTTCAAAATTTAGAAAGGAATAAATTTTAAAAGAAAATTAATTAAAAAAAAAAGTATGAAAGATGAAGATCCATTATATTTTGTAAATAAGGAAAAGTATCCTTATATTTTGTAATATAAAATTTTAAATAGTATTATTAGGTCATTTTCCCTAAAAATAAAACTCAAATCTTAAATCCTTCTTAAATCCTAAAAGGAACTGGCACAAAATACTTGGACCAAACTTCTTCAGATTACTCTATTTTGGGCAATTCTGCGAATTGCCCTTCTTTTGGGGTGGTATTTAAATTTTGCCCCTCATATTTGTGGTCTTTAAATTTTGCCCTTCGGCTAAAACCCATAGGTTTCGGGTTCGAACCCCCGCTCAGTCAAAAATTTTAAAAAAATTTGCAAAGCAGAGTTTAAATTTCGCTATGATAGACTTTTAGTTATGTTTAACTAAAAGTACGCCTGAGGGGGCGTACTTTTGCCTTGAAGCATATATATATATATATATATATATATATATATATATATATATATTTTTTTTTTTACTTTTCAAGGTAAACTTTTAGTTATGCCTTAACTAAAAGTGTGCCCATAAAACATAACTAAAAGTATGCCCCATAAGGCAAGAACTTTTCCTTAAGACATAACTAAAAGTTTGTCTTATAAGGCAAAGTTTAAATTTTGCTTATGCCCCTTTACGACTTTTAGTTATGTTTAACTAAAAGTCCGCCGGGAGGGGCGTACTTGCCTTATATATATATATATATATATATATATATTATTTTATTTTACTTTTCAAGGTAAACTTTTAGTTATGCCTTAACTAAAAAGTATGCCCCAAAGACATAACCAAAAGTATGCTCATAAGACGGAACTTTTCCTTAAGGCATAACTTAAACTTTGCCTTATAAGGCAAAGTCTATGCCTTAAGGAAAGTTCTTGCCTTATGGGGCATAATTTTGTTATGCCTTAACTAAAATTCTGCCCCATAAGGCATAACTAAACTATGTCTTAGGAAAAATTCTGCCTTATGGGGCAGACTTTTAGTTATGCCGGATCCGGCATAACTTTAGCTTTTCCTTAAAGATTGTATGCCGGATCCGGCATACACTCCCCCAGTCCTGCCTTGCGAAATTATTTTTTTATTTTATGCTTGAGCGGGGGTTCGAACCCAAAACTTCATGTATTCGCCCACCTTTCCAAGCGAAGGGCACAACTTAAAGACCACAAATATGAGGGGCAAAATTTAAAGACCACAAATTTGAGGGGCAAAATTTAAAGACCACCCCAAAAGAAGGGCAATCCGCGCAAAAAAATGCTCTATTTTGGACACTGTTTCATCTGAACCAATTTCATTGTAAGGGCCTTGGCCCAGTCATTTGCAAAACCCAAACCTTTTGGGGGTTTCCCTTTCCTTTGGGAAAAGTACATTGTGTGACCACTAGAGGAAAAAAAAAAGACCCAAAAATGTCCCATTTTAAGCAAATGACCCGAGTTGGTCGTTCGGCTCAAATTAATGGCAAGCGCTAGCCCAGCGGCCCATTCACTATAAAAAAAGAATCAGACTTTAGTTGCCACAAAAAAGCGAATAGTCGTCAGTAAAAGTTCGCTACAAAAAGAACAGGACTATTTGTGGCGACTAAAGTCGCTACTAAAGATCGAAGAAAAAAATTCATATTGAACCTTCAAAAAATGTCCCAAAACATGCATAATATGTGTATAATTAGTAAATATACATTAATTATATTTTCATTAAACAGAAACTATACACCAATGATATATTTTCTATACATATACTTTACGGATACATATTCTATACGATAATGATACACTTTCTATACGTATGATACATTTTTTCTATACATATACAGTTGTGTTACATATTCTATACAACAATGATATAGTTTCTATACGTATGATACATTTTCTATGCATATATAATGATACATATATAACTTCTATACGTATGATACATTTTCTATGCATATATAATGATACACATTTTCTATGCATATATAATGATACATATATAACAATGATACAGTTTATATACATTTGGTGGAATTAGTTAAAAAATGACTAGAATATGAAATTATTTTGAAAAGGCTGAAAAATGACTTTTAAAATTCTTGGGCACCGGGTGTCAATAGTTTCACCCGGATGGCTATTTGTGTCCTTTTCTCTTCTTTTCCACTTTCCATTATCTCATAATACAGGATGGGGTTTGTTCCCGATCGAGGATGTAATGTGACAAAATTGAGCATGGAAATGTCATACTTCCTTTCGGTTGTTAATTTTAATAATCTCTACTAAACTTATTTATTTCTATATAAAATGAACTGATAGAATATGTAACTATTAATTAGAAGATTTTGTAGTCTACTATTTTAGGATTAGCATATTTTGTATATCGTGTAATCTCCTATTTTAGGTTAGAATATTATTCTCCTAGTTTGTATATAAACCACCCCCACCCCCTTCCTTTCTTTTCCATGGCCGACGCACCAATGTTCCACCCGGCCCTCGCGGTCTCCAATATCAAGAATCACATCTCTGATACTCTTGAGATGGAAAACTCACAATATGGTACATGGGCCGAGCTTTTCAAAATTCATGCTCGTTCTCACAAGGTCCTTCATCACATCATTCCTCCACCTAAGGGTAAGGAGAAGCTTCGCTCCCAATGCGACGAGGAAATTGAATTATGGACCACCATTGACGCCACCGTGATTCAATGGATTTATTCGACGATTTCGAAAGATCTGTTAAACACTATCCTCGAACCGGATGCTACTGCCATGGAGGCTTGGGACCGCTTACGTGATATCTTCCAAGATTATCAAACTTCTCGTGCGGTGACTCTTGACCAAGAATTCACGACGACTTGTATGGAGGATTTTTCCAATGCCTCCGCCTATTGTCAACGTCTCAAGAGCCTTGCCGATCAACTGAAAAACGTTGGGGCTCCCGTGACGAATAACCGCCTGGTCCTTCAACTAGTCTCGGGTCTCACTGATGCATACAAAGGGGTTGGGACATAAATTCGCTATGCAAAGCCGCTCCCACCATTCACTGAGGCTCGGCCTTCTCTTGTTTTGGAAGAACGTTCACTTGCGGCTATGGTATCTCACGGGTCTGGCTCGGCTATGGTGGCCTCAGTCGACGACGCCCCACTCCCCTCGGATAACTCAAGCTCACGCCGAGGGAAATCAAAAAATTCTCGTGGCCAAAAGTGCGGAACCGGCCGAAGGGGCTCGGGCCGCGGCTCAGGCAGCGGCAAAATCACCGGTGGCCGCGGTAGTGCCCCGCCCGGCAGCCGGCGGTCGCCAGCGGTGGACTACGGCGGTGGTGGTCGGCAGTTTGGCCACCGGCGTGGGTCCCCACGGCCCCGGCGGCGCCCTCCTCCTCCCTGCCCGTACCCAACAGCCTCTTGGGCTCGTCCGCCGCCAGTCCCACCACGGCAGCAGGGTATTTTGGGCCCTCCTCCAGCTCAGCAGCTCTACACGGCAGCGGTGGCTTCTCCCGAGTCGTATGTTCCAACCGACATTGAGTCCACAATGCACACCATGACCTTGAACTTGCCCGACCAAAATTGGTACATGGACACCGGAGCCACTTCTCATATGACATCCTCGGACGGTAATCTCTCGTCTTATTTTAATTTGAGCGCCGAAATAATGGTATTGTTGTGGGAAATAGTCATTCGATTCCAATTCGTGGTTGTGGTCACACTAGTTTGCCTCCCCCAAACCCCCTTTATCCTTACGAAATGTCTTACATGCTCCTAAACTCATTAAAAATTTAATCTCGGTCGGAAGTTTACTACCGATAATTACGTGTCTCGTTGATTTCGATCCATATGGTTTTTTGTGAAGGATTTTCAGACGGGGATGCCACTAATGCGGTGTGATAGTCGGGGAGATCTTTATCCGGTTACCACCATCAAATATCCAACCACCACTCCATCAAACTTTGCGGCGTTGTCTTCTCCTTTTTGGCATGCTCGCTTGGGTCATCCGGGAAATTCTATCTTAGATTGTCTTAGGGTTCGTAAAAGCATTGAATGTAATAAATCTAGTCTTTCTAGTATTTGTCGTTCTTGTGTTCTTGGTAAACACATTAAGTTGTCGTTTGATTCTTCTATTTCCGAGACTTTGATGCCATTTGATATTATTCATAGTAATTTGTGGACCTCTCCCGTGTTAAGTTCATTGGGTCATCGATATTATGTTCTGTTTATGGATGATTTTTTGAAATTTTTATGGACTTTTCCGTTGGCTAAGAAATCCGATGTTTATCCGAAATTCTTAGCTTTAAAAACCCACATTCACACTCAATTTGAACGTCCTATTAAAAATGTCCAATGTGATAATGGGAGGGAATATGATAATGATCAATTCGGAAAATTTTGTGAGTCTAATGGGATGTCATTTCGTCTTTCTTGTCCACATACGTCTTCACAAAATGGGAAAGCCGAAAGAAAAATCCGCTCTATCAATAATATCACTCGGACTCTTCTTGCACATGCTTCTCTCCCTCCTTCGTTCCGACATCACGCCTTACAAATGGAAACATATCTTCTTAATATTTTACCAAGTAAATTATTAGGTCACGTGTCTCCTCTTCAAGTGCTCTACCAACGAAAACCATCTTACTCTCATCTTCGGGTTTTTGGGTGTTTATGCTATCCCCTCTTTCCTTCTCCAACTATCCACAAAAGCCCGGTCTACACCGTGTGTCTTTTTTTGGGGTATCCTACGAATCATAGAGGGTATAAGTGTTATGATTTATCGTCCCATAAAATCATTATTTCTCGTCACGTGATTTTTGATGAGAATGTCTTCCCCTTTTCCAAATTACATTCTCCCACTTCTATTGCTTATGAGTTTTTGGACGATGGCATTTCCCCATTGTGGTTGCATCACTTGGCTTCTCCTATCGCCCCTCCCACCGTGACCCCGCCCGCTGCCCAGTCCCATCGTGACCCAGCTCGCTGCCCTCCCACCGTGACCCGGCCCCCGCCGCCCACCCTCCCACCGCACCGGCCCCAGCCGCCCCTATCCCCTCCGCCGGCGGGGCCCCTCCCACCGTCGCCCCCGGCTCTTCCCCTTCTCCCAATCCTTCCCGAATGGTGACCGAGTCGCATGGTATTTTAAGCCAAAACGCCTCTTTAACTTAAATACCATGGTTACGAAATCCCCTCTTCCTCGTAACCCTCTGACCGCCCTTCGCGACCCGAATTGGAAAATGGCTATGAATGATGAATTTGATGCTCTTATTAAAAATAAGACGTGGGATTTGGTGCCCGGTCCACCTAATGTGAATGTTATTCGTTCTATATGGATTTTCACTCATAAAGAAAAATCTAATGGTGACTTTGAGAGGCATAAAGCCCGTCTTGTAGGTGATGGTAAGACTCAACAGGTTGGCATTGATTGTGGAGAGACCTTCAGTCCAGTGGTCAAGACGGCTACGATCCGTACAGTTCTCAGTCTTTCCCTATCAAAGAGTTGGCCTATTCATCAACTAGATGTCAAGAATGCTTTCTTACACGGTGAGCTCCAGGAAACGGTGTATATGCATCAACCTCTGGGTTTCAGAGATCCTACTCATCCGGATTATGTATGTTTACTCCGTAAGTCCTTATATGGGCTTAAGCAGGCCCCGAGAGCATGGTACAAGCGTTTTGCGTATTATGTCTCTTCTCTTGGTTTTTCAAACAGCAGATCCGACAATTCTTTGTTCATCTACAAAAAGGGTCCGAGATGGCATACCTCGCTACTTTATGTTGATGATATTATTCTTACTGCTTCCTCAGATTCTCTCCGATGCTCCATTATGGCTCTTCTTGCCTCGGAATTTGCTATGAAGGATCTGGGTCCTTTGAATTATTTTCTTGGCATTCATGTCACTCGACATAAGGATGTGATGTTTCTGTCGCAACGCAAGTATGCCAGGGAAATCATTGATAGAGCTGGGATGTCTTCGTGTAAGGCTACTTCTACTCCGGTTGATACTAAACCGAAGGTGAGCGGCACATCGGGTGCTCCTTATGATGACCTGACTCACTATCGCAGTCTCGCAGGTGCCCTTCAATATCTTACTTTCACGAGGCCGGATATCTCTTATGCTGTTCAACAGGTATGCTTACACATGCATGCACCGCGACAGGTTCATATGCATGCAGTTAAGTGTATCATCCGCTACATTCGGGGGTACACTCGACTATGGTTTGCATCTTTATCCGTCCTCGATTACGAATCTTCTTTCTTACACCGACGCGGATTGGGGGGGCCCGACACACGTCGGTCAACGTCCGGTTACCGTGTTTTTCTTGGGGATAACTTGATATCGTGGTCTTCGAAACGCCAACCTACCCTCTCTCGCTCGTCTTGCCGAGGCGGAGTATAGGGGAGTTGCGAATGTTGTCTCCGAGTCCCGTCGCTTCGCAATCTTCTCTTGGAATTACATTGTCCTATTCATAAGGCCACTATGGTATATTGTGACAATGTGAGTGCCATTTATCTTTCGGGAAATCCGGTGCAACATCAGCGCACCAAACACATTGAAATGGACATTCACTTTGTTCGTGAGAAAGTTGCGCACGGACAGGTTCGTGCTTCATGTTCCTTCCCGCTATCGCATTGCCGATATTTTCACAAGCGGACTACCAAGTCTTATTTGAAGATTTTCGGGACGCCTCTCGCCGTTCGTAAACCTCCCGTTTCGACTGCGGGGGTGTGATAGAATATGTAAATATTAATTAGAAGATTTTGTAGTCTACTATTTTAGGATTAGCATATTTTGTATATTGTGTAATCTCCTATTTTAGGTTAGAATATTATTCTCCTAGTTTGTATATAAACCAATTCAAGTAATGAAAGGAGGCAAGGAAAATATTTCTTACATGAACTTTTGACTCAAGTACTAGTTATAACAACATACCCAGTATAGTCCCACAGGTGAGATGACTCAAGTACCAGTTATGCATGGATTATAATGTACAATTGTTATATACTCCTAGTTAATAATAGTGGAGGAATTTGGTTAGACAATTTTTTGCAAGGATTATTAGCGGCGGATCAGAGCTAGGAGCCGACGTACGGGTTCGGCCGAACTCAATAGTTTTAGTTGCAACTCTGTATTTGTATTAAGAAATTCATTAAAAATGTATAGAAATTAAATTTAGAATCCAGTTACTAACACCTGAAGTCGCTTTTCTAGAGTTTAGAACCTATAAAGTTTTAATCCTGGCTCTGCCTATGAGATTATATATGATGCAAAGATTATAATATGGTCTATAATATTCACTAAATTATTATATTTCTTATAAGATGTTTGATTTATTGCATTAAATCATAGTCTGGTTTTAATTGGATAAATATTGTCTCCATTGTTAGTTCCCTAGGCCTATAGTAAGAGCCCGTTTGGATTGGCTTATAGCTTTTCGTTTTCAAGCTATACTTATGTTATCGAAAAAAATAAGTTTGGGGTAGTCCAACTTATTTTTTTTGGCTTATAAGTCGTTTTACCTTATAAGTCGCTTTAGATAAACTAAGTTAAATGGGTCCAATTATTTTTTTAACTTATTTTAAGACAAAATGACTTTAAAGTTTCTGGCCAAACCAAACACTCAAAAAAAACAAATTTTTTATAAGCCAACTTATGCCCAATCCAAACGGGCTCTAAATTGCTTTACTCCATTTGTTTTTGCTTTACTATCAAATCTAGTCTAGTAAAAACAATTAGCTTCATCTAATTAGATAAGATTTGCCATTGGCGCCAATCGTACAGTACTATATATATCAAAAGGGTTTTCACTTTGTTGACTCATAAATGCACACTGGGTCCGATGGATGGGAAGCCTAAAAAGGCAATCTCAATTATCAAAGATGTTTGTCGTTGGAAACTTCCTAAGCCAAAATCAAGATGCATTCTTGGTTGAGTTCAAGGATGTTGGTCCTCCTAGGGTTTGATATTTGAAGTTCCCTTTTCATTTAATAGCCTCCCTTCTCCACAAGAAATGTCCTATTGAAAATGTAACTATTTTTTTTAAAAATAAAATTTCTTTCTCTAAGATCGAAACCTTTTTGGGTACCAATCATTACTATCTACTATTTCATGTTTGTATTTTCTTCTTCAACCTGCATGGCAACTTGTTTTGTTTGCCTGTGCTGCAGCTTCTTGACTACACGAAGCTATTAGTTCCAACAATGTGACACTTCTAAGTTTTAGATTTTTTGTTGCCTAATCATGATTAATTTTTGGCTTACGTTTTTAGATTTGATTTAAAAAAAAAAAAAAAAGTCTTATGCATGAAATGGTATCATTACAGATTAATGAGAATTAATTATAGCTACAGAAATATTATGACATGTTTAAGGCAACACTTTTCAAAAAAAATTTAGCCGCATAAATGCTATGACATATTATATTTGAGATCATATAAGTTTCAAAAAAAAAAAAAAATTGTTTCTTAAATTATGTGTTGATTCAAATTATTTTACATGAGTTGGAATGCAAGGAGTAACTCTTTTTCTAATAGAAAAGTTTAGCTTTATTCCTAATTAAATAAATCTGTGGCCATAGCTTACAAGTTACAACTTTTCTCCAATTTTTCATCTTGATATTGTTATGTATACAATGGGGAGATGATGATGAGTTCTTATGGCAAACTTTTCAACTGTTAATGATGAAGAAACTTCATCTAAATTCAAGTACAACACACGTTTTCTCAAAAGAAATTTATGCCCAGAATTAAAAATTGGAATTTTCCATACACCTAGAAACTGTAACACATATACAAACAACACCATATGGCAGCATTGTGTTAGCGAGCCCCAAAAATGTGCTTGTAACAAGCCGCATTAGTCGCTGGGAGATTCTGTGTTAGAAAAGTCTTGGCTCACTACTCTGTGTAAATATTCTTTAGAAACATCCATTAAATATATTAATCAGCTTCTCTGGCTCCAAGATTAGACAAAGACAATGACAAAAAGACAAAAATATTATACTTAGATAACTGTTTTTCTTCCATTTGTTTCTTCAGCTGTTAGTAATCACTCCTCTATATCAGTAGGGGTCTAACTGTCAAAGAAAAGCTTCATGAAAACTTGACAAAGACACTTTTCAATATTCTTCTGTTTTTTCTCTCTCGAAATGTTCGAATATTAGTAAGGAGATATTTAGTAAACAAAGTGAAAACTGGCCGAGGAAGGGGGGTTTGATTCTCCTGCACCATTGTAAGCAAGACCAATATCAAGTTAGTGGTGGAACTAGAGTTTTCAATAAGGAGAACCAAAATATAAAGAAGTTAACATATAAAAATATCAAGGGGATTCAACATATTTTATGTGTGTGAGTGAAATTTTACCTATATGCAGAGTATAATTTTTCAACGAAATATCCCTTAGACAAGGAAGGCTCCGCCACTGCTCCAAGCATATCTAAAATTCTCTTAAAAACGTTCAAGTTTAAAGGTCCTTGTATAAATACACATGTTATTGGTAATGAGTAATATTGAGTATGAGCGCACCCATTACCTTCAGCTCAAACTCTATATGTCGTAACTATTTAAAAATATTACTATTAAGTATGTAATGTATATAGCCACACCCATTTTCACAAGATATTTGGATCCGCCTCTTCTAATTTACATATCCTAATTAACTAGCATTCATGACAAGTGCATAAGAATTTTCACTGTATTCCAAAAATAGTCCTCACAGTCTTAAATTGTTAAAAAACTTTGGTTGATTTTGTTCTTTTCACCTGGAAGATAAAGTGAAAATGACAAGCACCTTGCTGAAAGATGAAAAAGGTCGTATGCTAAGAAAATTGACTTTCCTAGCTGATTACATTAGCTCTTTAAAGACTAATATATACATCGCCACTGCTTGTGATTCTAAGACTACATTGATTCAAATGATCATAGAATATTTAGAAAAAATTTGATGTCCTTGTGACTGAATATCTGGGCCTGTTCTGCAAAGTGACTTGTGCTTTGAATAATGCACAAGTTGGAAAGCTTTCATTTTGAGCTAGGTCCTTCAGAGTTTCTTCCCTCAGCTTGTCATAGTTAAGCACAGAATACATCTTTATCTTTTCTTCTTCAGATAAACCATTATGTACCTGTTACAAACTCAAGAATTTAAATTCTGTACATTAATAGTGTAAAAAGTATCAAACAAATCACTCAATTAAAAGGTACTGCGTAATAGCAAGTATCTATACATACTCCAATAAGAATTGATTAGTAACCTATTGTAACATGTTAAATTATAGCGCCCGAGTATATAAGTTAAATCCTAAAACGAAACCTTAATTAGTCCATTATTCTACAATTTTCGAGGCTGAGTGTGAAAGGACTAAAGGTTTATACAACAAAAGACAACAAAATTAGAATTGAGTTTCAGAACATACATCTAATGTAAAAGTGAAAAAAATAGTGAAAGATGTCATACCTTGAGGTACATATCCATGGCAAGATAAATTTTGTCATTTGATTCTCTAGCAATATCAGGCATTGCCATAACCAATGCCAAAAACTTGGAAGGTTTAAGACAAGGATCAGGGGCCACTTCCATGATATATAGATCAATTAACTCAGCAACTTTCTTCAGTTGATACATTAATATTTTTTCGCGGCTATTGGAGAGGAATATGTCCAGCAACCTCAGAATTAGATTGACATTGTAAGCAACTTTTTCACCAGCTGGTGAAGGAATAAGCAAATCATCCAGTTTAGCTCTATCTATCTGGGAACCAATTAATTGTTCTAATTTCCCTATTGAACATTTGTTCACTTTCAAAGTCAAGGACAGCTGAAGAATGTCAAATAGACCTCTGATAGACATGAAACTCCCATCAAGAGAAGAAAGGAATTCGGTTACTGTCTCAATGATTCTGCATTTCTGAACTAATGAAGCACTGGAACACTTCACTCTTTTGTAGTAAAACAAGAAAGAAGAAATCACAGAATGATCCAATTTATTACGAATCATTGTCTCAATAATCTTTTTGAACATATTAAGGTTCAAGAACCCAAGATCTGCAAACCACCAGGTTGCTTGAGAAGTGTAAATTCCCCTGCTTTCTGTACTAATATCCCCCGAAAACTGCATGGACGAATTGTCGGAAGAAGATGCAAATGGGCTAGAAATGTAATGAAATTCAAGCCTTCCTACCACACAATCCAAGAACTCTTGAAGTAAAGATGAAGATGGCTTGAAAAAGATCAATTCTTGGCAATTTTCCAAGCCTATTATTAGCTCAGACCATGTCATGTAATGAGTCTCTTGAAAAAAAGAAATCGTTTGCTCGACTAAATTTGGTTTTCCCTGCATTTTTTGATTCATTTCCAGGTAATTGGCAGCACAATGCAGTTGAAACATGTTAAAAGGAGTTATCTTTATCCTACCACCATTATAGCAAAACTTAACAACGAGTTCAAAACACTCAGCACCTCCTGGAAACTTGTCGAAAATTAATTTCAGCCTTATTGTCTTCCCCGTCAACTTACTGAATAATTTTCTTAATCTCCCTGAGAAAGATGTAAGAATAGTCTGCAGAAGACAAAAAAAACATAGATATAAAGATGGTCAGTCAAGATTTTCAAAAGGCTGCATGTTAGTCCCTAAGAATCTTTTTTCTCAATGGAAATGGCAAAAAATTATATTTAGTCCCTAAGAATTTTTTTCTCAATGGAAATGGCAAAATATTATACTCATACAAGAACTTGGATTTAATAAAACTCAATGACAATGATCAAGAATTGACATTAGGAAAGAGGACATCATAGTAAAATGTATGTACCTTGTCAACCAAGAATATTTCTTGGCCATTGACATCTACCTCAAGAAGACAGAAATTTTCCATAGTCAAAGGATGGTTCCAAGAGCTAAAAGACAGGGAAATGAATGTCCAAATATACCATTAACTATGGGATGTCAAAGCTCTAGAATGATATTAAGAAGGAACAAACAAAATGCTGAGAGATGGAAGATAAAAGAAGGTCCAACACTGATTTCTACTTCGAGTTTTAAAACCATGTAGTTTATTGGGAAGGTTTCTCGACATTTGTGAAATTTGGTATGTCAATGGAAGCATAGAAAATTTAGGAATTAGAAGCATCCAAAAAAATAGTCAGGGCTTCATTAAAACTGCAATACAAGAAAATCCTGAAAATTAAAGACAAAAATGAGAATTCTTTACTTATTTTCCTTTATATTAGTACTATCTATACTTCCGTATAGAATGATTATATTATTACTACTATTTAGAGAGCCAAAATATTTTCTTTGACCGTGATTTTTCTGAATATCTTTTAAAAAAAAATAAAAAAAATTAACGCTAATAAGTTACTACTCCATTATTTATGTATAGCACCTCTTGTGAAATTCTTTTACTAATATGTCAAAATTTAAAAACCAGACGTCCAAATTCACTACAAAATTAAATATGTTGACTTTCTTATACCAATTATTGTCATTCTGTTAGTTCTGAAGAATTGTTATCATCCAGACCCTCCACAATTTAAAGTCCTTATACGTAGCAGTTGATGATTTTTCTACTTTTTCCCGTCAATTTTGGATAGTGGGATAAGCTGACTTTGAGTTAATTTCCTTTTTACTATAACATAATTTGTTTGACTAAGAACTTGTTTCACTTGCAAGGAAAGTACTGCAAATTCCAAATATTAGTGATTGTCTTGGTGTTGTTCATACAGGTAGCTAGTGTGAACCTTTATTTGGAGCTTTTTAGTTCACATAAATTTCCAGTGAGCTGCAAATATTAAACAAGTGGACAGTTCACTTTTCAGCAGAAGGGGAGAGAAATAAAGTTAATATTTTCTTTAAAAAAAAATTATTAGTGACAATTGTTAATATAGAGAGATGAGGTATTGCAGAAAATTACTTAACGGAAGACCATTAGCTTCAAGTCAAATTATAATATTTACCAAAGGGCATAGGTGCGAATGTACCACTCAACTTTGAGATTTGGAGCAGATATGCCCCTCGTTACAAAAGTGGTGTATATATACCCCTGCCGTTACAAAATTGTGGTGCAAATATACCTCTGCCGTTACAAAATAGTGCAAATATACCCTTTTTGCTGACGGGTTTTTTTTAAAAAAAATTAAAATCATTTAAGTTATTTTTTAATTAAAAAAAAGTCTACCCCTTTTTTTTTTTTTTTTTTTTTTTGAGCAGACATACTTTTCTAAAGCCACATAGTAATTTTTTTTTGATGGGTCGGGTTTGGTTCGTTTAAAAAATGGGTAGACTTTTTTTTTAAAAGTCACGTGTCATTTTTTTAAATTAAAAAATAACCTAAATGATTTTTTTTAAAAACCCCGTCAGCGAAAAGGGTATATTTGCACCATTTTGTAACGGCAGGGGTATATTTGCACCATTTTATTAATGGCAGGGGTATATATACACCACTTTTGTAACGAAGGATATATCTGCTCTAAATCGCAAAGTTAAGGGGTATATTTGCACCTTTGCCCTTTACCGAATAATGTGGTGCGCAAATAGAATTCTGTTGATATTTTAAGGGGACAATGGAACCCAAAATCGGTTTTTTTGTACATACACTACTAAAAAATCTCTATTTTCCCACTGAAAAATGTTTAATGGCATTTTCCCACTGAATGTTGGTGGAAAAAACTTAAATAGTAGTGCTCTCACACGGAAAAATAATGAAATTTCCCAGCGTTTCAACGGGAATCTGTTTCCCACGCTGGTTCAGTGCTAATGAGGTAGAAAAATCATGTTTTATAGCACAAATTTTTACTGAATATTGGTGGGAAAAAGCTCTATTTTGAGTAATGAGAAACATCATATTGCACGTTTTATCCAATAAAAGCATCATATTACACAGTTCTTTTTAAATTTAATTTAGTGAAACTTCTGTCTGCTCTTTTGCTTCTATTTTTACATTTGACATATCATTCAACCCTAACGCTATTCAAATGTTTATGCAGATTGCCTATTATGAACTATCTATAATTGGTCCATGATAAATGTCCCAAAATAACAAATTTGTATTTTTGGAAATGAAGAAATTGCTGGTAAGGAATGCTTTCCCCTTTAATGAGTCTTATGTGACGCGAATTCGAATTACTCGAGTCAGCGAATTATACCGAATGGTATAAAAGAATTTAAGAACTGCAAAATAAGTATATATCTTATGTGACTATACAAACGACACCCAGGAAAATGAAAAAGAAAAAGAGTCAATCGAGAACACGGATGATAAAGGCAAATTTTAAGGGGTGAAAAGCATGCACACTTTTTTAAAAGCAGTAAAATACAACAAAAGGTAGAAACTTTTCATCAATAATAGATTTTACAAAATCTGAATCTCGTTGCAACTTGCAATAACATATCCCGTTTTCAAGTATTAAATGCTAAAGCCGGCACGTCCACGATGCCAATCAAATAATAATTTAATAAGAACTCCAGAAAAGCTTTGATTAAACGAAAATTAATTCAGCTCTTTTTGAATCTTGACATCAGAGAAAATAAAAGATTCCATTATTTTCCATAACCTTTTGAGCTCAATTAGAAAAATCTATTAGAAAAAGGATGATCTAAATTAGTATATACAGTTTTTACAACCAAAATTTTCAATTGAATGATTCTCAGTGACCTCATATTTTTGGCATTTGGTCAGAGACTCGAAAAAATAAGTTGCACCCAAGGTGAGGTTTAACAGTCACTCAAGCGGGAAAAACTATTTCAATTAGGTAAATTTTTAAAATTTATCTAAGCCATGGTTGACATGGTTATCCGGAAACTATGATAGTAGGAGATTAATAGGAATCCAATGGAATAATCGAGATGCGCGCAAGTTGATCTGAATACTATTGTCATATATAAATAAGGAAAAAAGCTGATAATTGGGACTAAAGAAAGTATAGCTTCACGCATTTGACATGCATTTCGATTTTGATAATCTCGTCATTAAATGCAATCCAAGATATCTTTATTTTATCACCAATTATTTGTCATCCATATTATTAAAAAGGTAGCCTTTCACTATCATCACACCTCACTTGCAGCCATAACCAAATTGACCTAAATAGTTCTCTGCTAACTTGTTATAAACATTCAACAACACTAGAAAAGCCCAACATAGCTAGGGACTACAAAATTGTAAGAACTATGAAGGTCTTAGCTGATTTTCTGTCCTGTTATAGTGGTTCTGTTAGTGATAATAGTCCCAAAATCGAGTCATGTTCTCTTGTTCAAGTGACATGCCTAGAGGAAAACATTACCAGGGGTCGCAAATTAGCTCGTAGAAATTCATCATCAAAGGGATTGTGGCAGCCATCGCTATACACCATATCGGAAAATGAAACCATCAAAGCACAAGAACGGATCAAAGCGGCCAGGACCAAGAAGATGAAAACTTATAGACCAAAACCCAATTCTCAACCTTGTGTTTATTACAATGATCTGAGGTAAGCAGCTACTTTTCGTTAACATGAAATAACCACTGCTTGAAATTATAAGCGGCGGAGCTAGAGTTTTCACTAAAGAAATTCAAAATGTATATATAAAAAAAATAAAAAAATAAACACACCAAATGATCAAGGGATTCAACATGCACTATACAGACCTAAAAACATAATATTAGACCTATGTAATGTTCGGAGGACCCCTTGCGCCTCCTAGCTCCATCCCTGCTTGAAATCATAGGTGGTCTAGGGCATGTTACCATGAGTTCAGCTAACCTTGTTGTTTTTAACGTAAACTATTAGAAAAATGAAATAAAATATATACATATTATATATATATATATTTGTTATTCAGAACTCACCAACTCTGCAAACTTAAATTCGCCTCTGCCTCTCCAATCAGAAACTCGTATTTGGGAAACACGGGTAACCAAAATGCAGTTGTGGTTCTTATTTTTCGGGTATCCAAATCATTGATTAATAGTTGACATGTAATTTTGGCTCGTAGGGTACAAGCTCAGTTTCAGACAAGTATTATGGCACTATCGGCAGCAACCTTCTTGTTTTGATTGCCTTTTCTAGTTACTCTTTTCATATCTTTTGAAAAGTTCGCGTGCTTGTGGGGAACCACATTAGTCACGATACTACATGTCTTCAATGAATGTAATATATTGCATTGTCCTTCAGTTTATAGAAGCAGCCAGAGAGCAATTATTATTATTATTATTATTATTATTATTATTATTATTATTATTATTATTATTATTATTATCATCTGATTAAAACCAGAGGAGCCACTACATAATGCAAGATCAGCCATTGATGAGTAAACTTACCAGAAAGCAACAAAATCATGAGCTGATGCCAATCAAATGCTCCCTAATGCATGCCTAGTGATAGAATCACGAAGAGAAGGCATGAAGTCCAAGGCGTCGGCCATTTACCAGGACCTAGGGGTAATGTAAACATTGCCAGGAAAACAATTACTACATACTAATATTTTCTTTCGGAAAAGGCTCAAATATGCCATCGAACTATCGAAAATGACTTATTTATGCCACTCATCAATAGTTTGGCTCATTTATGCCATCGAACTATCAAGAATGGTTCATCCATGCATTTTTCAATAAAGTCGGTTTTACAATACCAGATATGACACTTAGTCATCAATTAGAGGTCCACGTCGTTTAATTAAACCAGCACAAATTAAATCCTAAATTAAGCTAAAACCCGACCCACAAATCGTGCTAGTTTAATTAACGACATGGACCTCTAATCGTGAGGTCAAGCTTCATATCCGGTATTGTAAAACCCGCGTTTATGAAAAATGGCATGAATGAGCCATTTCTGATAGTTCGATGACATAAATGAGCCAAACTATCGACGAATGGCATAAATGAGCCATTTCCGATAGTTCGATGGCATATTTGAGCCTTTTCCGATTTTCTTTTGACACTCAAGAAATCCCAAGGGACAATTTGGCGCACAATTTAAAATTCGGTTAATAATGGATCCACTATGTTGTGCGCTGCTCTTTTATCACTGAAAAGGAAAACAAACACATACTGCATCTGCATGTGCAGTTGTGTGCATTTGTAAACCACAAGACCTCAAGGCAAAATTACACGGTCGCTAATTTCATAGTCTTAAATCAGATTCATCAAAGGGGCTATGTGAAAATGTGATTCAGTGATTGTGATACTGCAGCACACATTGGCAGAAGCTCAATAAATAGAGCAATTCTGTTTCTAAACTAGACCATCAATAGGATAAGCCATGAAATGTCAAACACCTCCAAAGGATACGTCATTAGCTTATGCCATTAGGCTTCAATCAGAAATTCATTCTGAGCAACAAATCATCTATAATGGGAACAAACAACATCCCCGATGATTATTATCAAACTACAAAGATAAAAAGAGAAAAACGAAAAAAGGACCGGATTTCTCAAGGTTGAAGGTGTTAGGTTTCAAGGGAGAAGAATCAGGTTCTAGATTTTCAGGAGCAAGAGCATAAGATCTTGTTGCTAGCCTATAGCACGAAGAACAATTACTACCCCCATCTTGGTGTTCCTGCTGCAAACAATCTTTGTTGCAGCCGACTAAGAAATTAGCAATGATAAGACATTTTCATTTGCTAATGTATAGATCATTTCCTGGTGCTTAGTACCCGTTAATCTGAGGCCTCTGCGGAGGGCCTGTCAATCGAGAAAAAGGGATTTGACCCCGATTAGGAAGGCTTTTCTGGCCAGAAAAACGATCAGTTGTTGCTGGATCAGAGACTGATTTTGAGAAGGCTGTAGCCAGCTCGACTGCAGAGGCTGCTTTTCCATATCGCACACCAGAAGCATCAGCAGAAGCAGGTCTTGGTGGTTCAACAGGCTTGCGCCATGTTTCTGGCGAGGGCGGCCTCTCCTGTGCGTGTTGCTGCGGCTGATGGTGCCTTTCGGTCTCCTTGTTGTTCCTCCAACTGTCGCTTCTCCAATTCCTCCACTGCCCATCTCCTTTCTCGACATCTATCCTGTGATCTCGCCTATCTGTGTTCTTCGCCATCCTATGGTCAATGGGGATACTCTCGGCTTTCTCATTATGCCTGGACGCATGCACAACTGTATCTGCTTTGCCAGCATGTTGTTTGCTCCTTCAGACAATGACCACTTAGTTTGTCAAACGAGGAAACTTCTGAGTGATAGAAACAGATTGCAGAATCAATTCATTTACTACCTTGGATGAGGTTGATGAAGATCATGATTACCCGTAACATCATCAATCCCGCGATTCTGCAGAACCTGGTGGCGACCACCCATAATTGAACAGTAGGGTTAACAGAAAAGAGAAAACCTCAAACATTAGGGAACAAGAAACTGAGAGAGGGCAGTACAATCTTAATTATCTTTAAGGTGATTCATCAAGCAAGTCCAAAAGGTGCAGAATGAACAGATTATGTTTCTTTTCAACAACAGCAGAAGAAGAAACATTAATCTTTGGAAAATATTACTTTTCTTTTGCATACACAAGATTAATAACTTACCATTTCACGTGGACGAGCACCACCAAATAATGGTTTCCTGTGCCAACAAATCATAAGCACAAAACAATTGTCAGCTTTACCTAGAACAGATGTCCTCAATCACATCATAAAGGAAGCCCAGTAGATACTGCCAAGGTAAGGAAAGAAGAGTGGAAGATAAAGTAGAGGCAAAGGGACACAGACAGGTACGCTTTATTAAGCTAGATAATCATCAAGAAAGATTAACCGCTGATTCACAGCAAAAAGCAGATGATAACAATTATAAACCACAACTCGGAGACATAAGCTGCAAATTTTCCTTCAAGTTTGAGAAGCTTAAAGAACCCAAATGTCTGAGTACATTACTTCAAGTCATGATAAAGCATAGAAAGATCATCACCCTCTGAATTTCTATCTACTTCAATATGACATGAGAAAAGAAAGAGATGTGTACGCTACTGATTGATGCATGAGTGGTCTGCATTCATCTACCATGTGCATCAATTTTGTGTATCAGTAAAATCTGCTCTGAAAAGATGGAGATTACAAAGACGATAGAGCAGTGTACCAAATATGGGTTTTGGTGATGGGTGGATAGATGGGTTTTTTTTTCTGCATCTCAACAATGAAGTTCACAGTCCTAATAAACAGAAGTCCAGTGGGGTTTTCTCCTCTCAAATGGGGCTAAGGCAGGGAGATCCACTCTCTCCTTTCCTCTTTATTCTAGCCATGCAGGGCCTCCCTCAAATGCTGGCAAAGGCAAAAGAACTTCAATGGATCCAAGGGTTCCAGGTGGGCAGGGATCCTGCCACCTCAGTAACTGTATCTTTTTTTTTGAAACTGGTAACTGTATTGTATTCCATATGAACAAAACAGTACATAGGTTGTACTGAAACCATATCTACAAAAGTACTCCAAGACTCTACTATTCTAATCCTATATTGAATCTAATACATCAATAATGGAAATAGTATCATCTGAGTAAGCCTGATTACACCAAAAACAAAGCAATAAAATACAATTCAACTTGACCTTCTGCACTCCATTCTCTATACTCGCAAAACATCTGGAGTTTCTCTCCTTCCATATTGCCCACCATATGCTGGCAGGGACAATTCTCCATCTATTTCTGTTCTTTGCCTGCAATCCTGCCTCTTCCCAACTCTTTAGAGCCTCTGAAACCTTGCTAGGCATGGTCCAGGCTATGCCTTTGAGATTTAAAAATATTCTCCAAAGCTGTTGTGTAAACTTACAGTGTAGAAACAGATGGTTAACTGTCTCTGCTGTTTCTCCACAGAGAAAAGTAGGAAACATCTAGAGCATAAAATTATCCCCCTTTTCATCAAATTATCCTGTGTAAGAACTGCTTCTTTAGCTAAAAGCCACACAAAGCAGCTAACTTTATGTGGGATTTTGGATCTCCAAATGTGTTTCCAGGGCCAGTTGGCCAGTTGGTAATCTGTTGAATTGATTGATTCATCATCCTGTAGGCTGAACTAACTTTGAACACTCCTTTTTTATTCCCCAGCCACCAAACCTCAGTAACTGTATCTCATTTGCTATATGCAGATGATACTCTGATTTTTTGTGGAGCAGATTGTCAGCAAGTCTACAACCTCAATACTACTCTTATGGTCTTTGAGTCTATTTCTGGGCTTCATATCAACATGATCAAGAGCACAATATATCCTGCCAATGAGGTTCCCAACCTGGAGGAACTAGCTGACATCCTCAGTTGCAACATGGGCTCCTTTCCTACCACTTACTTGGGTCTACCACTAGGTGCAAAATTCAAATCACCTGAGATTTGGAATGGAGTAATTGAAACGATGGAAGAGAGATTAGCTACATGGCAGCTTCAATATCTATCTATGGGAGGAAGAGTAACTCTTATCAACAGTGTTCTGGATAGCATCCTACCTACTGTATGTCTCCTTTTCCCATGCCAATCTCAGCTCTGAAACAACTAGACAGTCTAAGTAGAAGATTCCTTTGGAAAGGAAACAGTCAAACTCATAAGTTCCCTCTGGTGGAATGGCAGAAAGTCACTCAACCCAAGCTTCAAGGGGGATTGGGAATCAGGAACCTAAAGCTACACAACAAAACTCTGCTTTTGAAGTGGCTATGGAGGTTTGGGCAGAATGAGGCAGGATCCTGGAGAGATGTAATCAAAGCTAAGCATGGCATTCTTGATCATTGGAGCAATGAGGAGCAGGGATCCACATGCAGTAGGTGTCTGGAAACACATCAGCAGTCTCCGGGACGAGTTTTTCCAGAAAGTTTCTTTTAAAGCTGGAAATGGACTTAAGATAAGATTTTGGCATGACAAATGGCTTGGTGACACTACACTGAAGGAGTCCTTCCCTATGCTATACCAGATAGCTACTAACAAGGATGCTACAATTGCCCTATACAGAGCAGACAACACTGGGACCCCAATATTCAGAAGAACTTGCAGGACTGGGAAATCAATGAACTCCTCTCATTACCACTTACACTGGAGGAATGCAACCTTGATGAACAAATCCCAGACCGACTACTCTGGGGCAACACCAAGGAAGGGATTTATACTGTGAAGGAAACATATCTGAAGAACCAGACAACCTCTAATGGTTTCCTGTTTTACTGGACAGACTTACGTAAGGCTTGTCTAACTCAAGATAACCTCAAAAAGAAAGGACTCATCCTCACCAACAGATGTTTCTTCTTCAAGCAGGACAATGAAACTGTCAACCATCTCTTTTTGCACTGCCCCACAGCAATCTCTTTCACAGTCTGTTTGGTCTTCAATGGGTTATGCCCCTTTCCATTAAGGATGCATTTGCTAGCTGGATAGGCTGGAAAGTATCCCAGCAGTTATTTTTTTGGAGTATTTGGAAAGAAAGGAATTGCAGATGCTTTGATGGAATCTCAACTTCCACTAGCACACTTAAGGCTAGATGTCTAACCACTCTTTTCAGTTGGCACTTTCATTCCCCTGTAAACAGTGTGGATAACTTTTGGGATTTTGTTAGTTCCCTAACTCTAACACAGTAGGGTTTTGCAGATAACTTTTTTCGCTGTTTACAGATTTTTGTTCAGCTAGCTTCATATTTATTTTGTTTTGAAGCAGCTACTTATCTTTCCTGTAACTTTGCATCTTCTTGATGCCTTTCTAATACTATTTAATTGCTTCACCCCCAAGGAAAAAAAAAAAAAGAAAGAAAGAGCAGTGTACCAAATATTAGTTGTTGGATCTCACAGAGAGAAAACACAGGTAAAACTTCTAATTTGCCAAGGTATGATACCCCGAACATCATCATTATTTTGTTATTAGAGCTGATATTGCATAGATCCATGAATCAACTATCAGTCCCCTACTACTCCCCAACAGGAAAAAGAAAAAGAAAAGGAAAACAGCGGCCAGTTTGCTATCTAAATAAGAAAGTCATACTAAGTTATGAAAGTTTTAAGAAGAAGAAGAGCTTCCCATCGTACCATAATAAGAACTTTAATGATCAAAAGGCATTAATTTCTTGTGACTCAGCTCTCATCATTTCCCCAAACCTAGTCCACCAACTCTTACTATTCTTCCTCAAGATCACCACAATCAACAACTCCCTAACGCATTAGAACAGTCAGCATAGTTCATTTATACCGTTGTTAAGACAAACCTTATAATGCACTTATCGAGGAAGAGATGCAGCAGGAACAGGACAGTGAAATCACAGATGGTTTGCACAGGGAAATCACTTGGTAATACAACTACTATTATGCCCCAATACCAAGTTAGTTTGAATCGCTGTCGGAATTCGCACAAACCATATCGCTTCACATTTAGAATCATATAAATCATATTTAAAGATTTGTATTCTCTAACAATAGAAGTTCTTTTGTATTTTCTACTAGCATACATATTTCTAACAAGACTAAAAAATCCTAGAGAAACAAAGGATAATCACAACTAATTGGAATCATCTATATGGATCTTTTAGCTCTTCCTGTGAGAACTTGCACACATTGCCAGTAGCCCAGTACTAAGCCCAAATAGAACAGGGTTGCAATAGGCATAAAACTAATCAATTTCTGATAAATCCTCAGAATACAGAATCTCTTGATAAGTTGGTATTGCAGCAGGGAGAAAATACTTGACAGTATCTTTACGACTTCATTACTGAAATTCAACTATATTTTAACATTACTAACCATATCCACTAAAAGGCCCTGATAAGCACATTTTATCTTTTCATACTACTTCCAATTTTATTTTTTATGTTTTATTTTTTTTGGATATGGCATAATACTTCCAAGTTAACAAAGATAGACCCAGACCATGGAATTGAAGCAATAAACAGATGCAGGAGGGGAGCAGAAATATTAGGTATACCTTTTATTTTCAACGTTTCCCTCCGATTGTTCAAGAAGCTGTGATCGAGGCTTCAAGTTCAATTTTGGGCGATCAATTGCTTGATTGCTTCTTTCAGGTTCAACAAATCCAGTCTTGATATCTACACTGGAATATGCATCGGCCGATTTCTCAATACGAACAGGATTACTAGGATGCTGGTTGACCTACAGTAAGAGAACAAACTGAGATTCAAGTACATAGACAAACCCTCCATAGAGAGCACTGTCACAAACCTGCTTATAATCTATGGACTGCTTCAGATTCTCCAATGGTTTGGATCTTGGTAGCAACTTTAACTTTGGCCGTTCCGATGGTTCAGGAGATGCAGGTGACTGCATCTCATATCCACCAGAGCTAACAACATTATGGGGCAGAATCCCAGTGACATTAGAAGAAGTTTTTCTCTCATTTGCCTCCATAAATAAAGGGGACCTGGCCCTCTCCCGTGCTGGTAACTCCTTATTATCATATCCACCAGAGCTAACAATATTATGAGGCAGAAACCCAGTGACAGAAGCAGGAGTTTTTCTCTCATTTGCCTCCATAAATAAAGGGGACCTGGCCCTCTCCTGTGCTGGTAACTCCTTGTTAAACCCACGAATCCCATCTGCGAGAGAATGATTTCTTTCAGCATGAACCGCTAGCACCTGATCACTATATTCGGGTCCTCCCGAAACATCTGTCATGTTGTAGACATTATTGTTGACTGTAGTACTTCCATGGTAATAGAATTCTTTCTCTGGGTCTTGATGTTTAATGACCTCAGCATCCATTTGAGATTGAATATGCTGCTTTGAATGCCACCTGCCAGATGTGACCTTCTCAAGGGCACTGGCATGGGCCAACTTTGTCTCAGCATCGGGAGCCGACCATGGAGCAGAAACTGATTCCTTTGCACTTGCCACCTCCTTCCTTAGGCCCCACGCATTTGGGTATGACCCAGTAACCACTTGAGCACCACTTGCAGACACATCCAGAGAACTCGCGCTCCTGGCACTACCACCAGCAGAACTTTTAGCACTCTCATTAAACCAAGCCCCATGTGTAACACTTGCTGCACCTCTAAAATTTTGTGACGGAGGAGCTGATACTTGCCCGCTACCTACCATCCCAGTAACGGGATATTCGGCCTTAGGTTCCACACGACTTGGCAATGCGCGGATGCTCTCATCACTAACAGTTCGACGAGGTCCAGATGATCCATCCAATGGCTTCCTTTCATCCTCATCAAAATTACGGCCTATTGGTGCATTTTGACTTAAGAAAGGAGTCTTCTCATCAAAGTTTCTGGTCGCACCAGCTGATCCTGGACGTAAACGATGCTCTGGCCTTCCCATGGGATTTCCCCATGATGCTTGGCGATCAAAACCACCACGATCTAATGGCCTAACCGTTCTACCAATCAGAAGGAAAACATTCAAATATGAGCATTAGGAATTTTCTACCCAAAAGAGTGAGTAATACAAATAAATACACAAATTTAAGTAGCTGCATTCAAGTAATTTTATTTTTTCATACGGTTACAAAGTAGTTTTGGAATGAAATGAGTCCAAATAGAGTAGAAATGCAATAGCAGATCAGTCCAAGTAGTTTGAAATTGAGACATCCACATTTGATGATTTTACTTTGTTTTCAATGTTCCAAAAACTTTCCAAAAGGTGAGCAAGTCACTAAGTTTAACACATATCAAGGGAACAACCTTTCGCACGTTCCTAACAGCAAGTCATTTGTTATTGCAACTTGTGCAAACATTTAAATAATCAGGTAATAGGTATTTCAAGATTTGATGCCCCAATTTAACTCTACAAAACTTCAAGATTCCCAAAATCAATAGACATCTCCTATACCCAGATCTTAAAAGCCAATATGAGTTTAATGGAAATCACAAACAGTATATATACTTAAGCGCCAGATCACAGATTCTTGCACCCAACAAAATTTTGACCTCGATTTATGGGTACCAATCAACTAAAGGCCAAATTTCATTTAAACAGGAAAATAGATCATAACTCTCATCAAGAAATGGGTCATTTAACTGAATTCACACAAAAATAGAAACCCATGATTTGCATAAATCTGAATAAAACCACAGAAAGAAGAAGAGGGGTAAAAATGGAAACTAACACGCCAGGAGCAGAAGGAAGGTGAAGATCTGAAGGGATAGAACCACCATGGAAGTCTTTGAGAGTCATGGTTGCTTTCTTCTTTGCCATCACCTCTCTATAATATGATGAATCACAAATCTCTTACTTTCTCTGCCAAGAAAGATCAGTTATTTTTTCTTCACTGAGCAGAGAAAGAGAAGGCAGAGGATGAATCTGGATTCGGTTCACGGGACCAAATCTAGCCTAGCCAGACCGACAACTGTTGTTTTAATCTTGCGCTGTTTAAGTTTTTCTTCCTTTTTCCCTTTTGTGTTTTCTGTTCAACACTTGTCCTCTTCTACTCTTATCTATAATATAAAGAATTCTATATAATTCTCAATTTTTTATGCCCTATAAACAGGAAAAAACTCAAACTCTATTCCAAGTTCACATAACACTGTTTTTTATAAGTCACTTAAAACGTTTATAGCCTGTTTGGCGATTATTTTTTGAAAAAAAGAGCACTTATCGTAGAAAATTGAGGCGTTTGACCAACTTTTACGGAAAAAATAAGCAATTTTGAGTAGTAACAAAAGATTTTTTCAGAAGCTAAAAAATATTCTTTTATCTAAACGCACTTTTGAAATTTAGTCAAGCACAAAGTACTATACGTCGAGTTTCGCCGTAAGTTAGTGGTCGTAGACTTGGAGAGCGGGCCTATCTTCGAGGTCATATGAGCTTAGACATGTCCATCTTAGGTATATGAGAGATTATAACCATTTTTAGTAAGTATTGGAAGGTTTAGAGACTTAATAAATCGACGACAATACGTTTCGACGAAAAGTGGACTTTAAGGGCAATTATACGGACCGTATAACACAGGCGATGGAGACTTCCTTTTATATATATTTCGACTCCTTTCAATTTGGTTCATTTCCACACTTCTCCAGACCTCTCACATCCCGAAAAACCCTCTCCATTATATCTAAGCTAACCCTAAGGTGAAATCAAGAATTATAAGTGAGATTTTCCAGATTGTTTGTGGAGTTCTAGGTTCTCTTCTTGTGGAAGTTTTGGGAGATACTTCACGGTGAAGTAACCTCTGTCTTGAAGAGTTCTTGAGTCCTTGAGGTAAGGTTTCATCTCATTTACATGGTCTTAAGTTCATTTAGTCTTTAAACAATGAAGTTCATTTAGTCTTTAAACAACTTGTTGAAGGTGGAAATTGTGGAAGGAAGATTCAAATTGTGCTATGACTTATGTTGGATTTGTTATCTGTTTTAGGAGCATGTTATTGTCGTGATATTAAGGTAGTTTCTTGTATATGAATAGTTGTTGATGTTGTTGGTGATGTTCCTCATGAATTTGGAAGAAGGAAGTGTATAAGGTATTGTATACGAAGCGTATATTAGGCTATCTTGGTGTATATTCTTAGGTGTTGATGATTTGAGCTCAAGAAGGATTAAAAGAGGTTGTAATTATTGTTGTTGATCCTGTTGAATGAGTTTAGCAGGAAAGTTGTTCGGTTCATTTTAGGGATGAATTATCATTCGATATACATCATATACTAGTGTCATATAAGTTGATGAGCGTATTGTTGATGTTATAGGTTGAAGTATTATTCGAGCCGAGTTCATTTTTGCATTCATTTTGACGGCAAGAGATATGTGAAGGTATCCCCTTTTTGTCATTTTTGGCATGATTTCCTTTGTCGAGCCACCTTCGACTATTCGCACAAAGATGTGTTATTCGTAAAGGTTATACTTAGGTTACCATGACCTATTCTAGTAGTTCACCCTCGTCAGGAATGACTGGTAGACAGCCATGTTTAGCTAAGAAGTAAACCGATAAAAAGCATGACTTAGGGTGTATGAAGTTATGGTTGTCTTCGGGGCTATAATGTTTGCCTTCGGGCTATGATAGTTGCCTTCGGGGCTATGATGGTTGCGCCTTCGGGTTGTGATGGTTGCCTTCGGGGCTACTGGTCAGACAGACTGCCTTCGCGGCTATATAAATGCGCGTTTGCCTTTGGGGCTATGATTATACATACAGGTTGCCTTCGGGGCTACAATGAGTGCCTTCGGGGCTAATCATGCATGTCTAGACATCTTGTATGAGGCTAAGTAGCTTGTTATCATATTAAAGGGTTATTAGGTGTCAGATGCAAGTAAGTACAGCTGGATTCTTTATTGACTCTTCAGTTTTTGTCCAGTTACTTTACATTTCATCTCAGTATCAATTTCTGTCGCTTTACATACTCAGTACATTATTTCATACTGACTTCCCTTTGCCTGGTGTCACGACCCAACCCACCATGACTGGCACCCACACTAACTCCTAGTGGGCGAACCAATACGCTTAACCATCTACTCATTTAAAGTCCATTTTTACTTAGCCAATTCATTCAGTTCACAAAAAATTAAACACAAGATTAATCAAAAGTGGTCATGCCATAAAACAATAAGGTAAATGCTGAAGTCCTAACTATTACAACCTCAAAATCCGAAAGTCACCGTACAAGGACTCTAATCGAAAACATGTCTAAGGAATTCATACTGTCTGAAGTAAAAAAACATCAATGTCTGGAGTGAAAATAGACATTAGATAAAGAAAGATCCTCGGGTCGCCTGACATGTATAGAAGCTCACCCTCAATCTGTCGCAAAGGGCCTTAACGCTAAATGTGAGGTCAGGTAGCAGTCTCTGGATCACAACCTGCACCCAAAAGAATGCAGCAAGGTAGTATCAGTACAAACACTATGTACCGGTAGATATTATAGGCCGAGTAAGATTAGTATCATGCATGAATCATAAAATCAATAAAATAGACAGACCAGTCAACAACATATAATCAAATAGCCAACACCAAGTAAATCAATGATATTAACAATAAAGTCAACGGAAACAAGCAATGGAATAAACCTCTCAACAATAGTCTCACTTACTCAGCCACTGATCACTCATGTACATACATGCTAATTGGTGTCTTTGCCCAATAGCCATGACCTGCAGAAGACCCATGGTGTCCATGTACCACTCATTCCGGAATGAACCTCGGACAACGAGCTCACAACTAGGCCACATCCTCATCCCCTGTCAAATGTGCCTTTTCATAGCTAGGTCACATCCTCACCCCTGGTCAAATGTGCCTTTTCATATATACATATATATTGTCACATCACTTTCAATGATCGGTTATCAAGTAGTATCTTAATTTCATCAAGAAGATCATATTAACTTCTCACCACAATCGTCATGAAAATGTAGATCACAACACATCGAATAATGGCATTAAGCCCACATTATCACTCAATCAATAGCATATAGAAATTCTAACCCCACATTATGCCCGAAGACTTGACATGCTTTCTCCTATCAATCTCATAACACAGACAATCAACTAATCAAAGTCTAACTCAAGTAGACCGTAACCTACCTCAACTACAGAGCTGGAACAATGTGAATCACTCCACTATAGCCTTTCCCTTCCGTAATGCCTCGGAACGCTCAAAGTCTAGTAATTAAGATGCTAAACAAGTCACAAACACTCTAGTCAACAATATCAATACAATGAACACCCTTCCACTTTACCCCTTTCTAATGGGTGAATGCTTACTAGCTGTAAATCATCCTCACATTGGCCTTAGCAACCACAAACTATCAATATATAAAGTTATTCAATCAAGTTATCTCTTACAAGCAGTTTCTATAGTCAAGCTACCATTTTTATGAAACCCTAAATCTCAATTCACTTAGTTCATGTCTCTAATGGTTCAATACTTGATTAGAAAGTGATAACCCAAGCCTTTAGATGATAATCACACAATAATATTCATAACCCACCAACTATTGAAGGTCTATTAAGTTCTAGGGTTACTATTCTCAATTCACCATTATAGACCCATTAGAATGATGATAATTTTAGAGATGAAAGCATAAAGAAGGAAGAAATGGTTGAGACTTACCTCTCAAGAATATTCTTGCCCTACTTAGAATTTCGCCCTACGTGATCCTTGGGAACTGTTTTGGAGTTTTATGAATAAAGAATTCGGAACTAAGTGTTTAAAACCCGGGATTCTGTCCCCGTCGATCGCTGCAACGGTCATTCCATCACTGCAGCGGTCTCGCTATAGCGGGCAAGTGCCCGCTGTAGCGGACCTAACTAAAAGCTTTCCTCCGTTGTGGCGAGCATGGTCCCGCTATAGCGGTCCAGTGCGCGCCATAGCGAACACCCCAATTCCCGCCTGGCCGCTACGGCGAGAGATCCGCCGCCATAGCGGCCCCGCCGCAACTTTACTTCGTCCGCCGTAGCGGTACCACTGAGCCAGTAAGCTCGCTAATTTCCACAGTTTTTCACCATACCACCCTACACTTCATCCGAGTCCTCACAAATACAAACAAAATATGCACATTAATGTAGAAACACCATACAGACTCACCCGTGGCCTCGGAATCCCCAATGGAAGTCTAATTTCCTACGTCACCCCCCAATGGACTCGAAACCACAAAACAATAATCACAAACAAGCCAAGTTTTCAGTTCTTAGACTTCTACGTTTGAGTTTCTATTAGTTCGTTCTACCCTTGAAAAGGTTCTATTTGGTCGGGGGATCCTAAATTTTCCATAACGACCGGGAGGGTCGTTACACCTGGGGACGCTGTGTTCATGCCCGCGAGTTCGACATGGGCGGGAGGATCGCACCGGTAGGATACGCCGAGTACCGCCCTGGGCCGTGGTAAGCTCCATGTCATTCGGAGTTACTAGGCTCAGAGTTTTGTGTAGATACAACATGGGTAGGCCGGGGCCCTGTCCTAACCAGGTTACAATTACACTTTTGTAGAGGCTTGAAAACTTGTGTTGTCAGTTCAGTATATCAGTATGTCGGCACTGTCGGCCCTTTGTATATGTCTATTTTGATATTGTTGATTGTAGGCGCCCATGGCGGCCTCGTCGGCCTGCACAGTTATGTATATATGTTTTGGGTGTCTGCGCCCTCTCGGATATGATAGTTAGTCTTCATAGATGTTTCAGAATGCGGCCTTGTCGTCCTTGTTAGTATTATCTATTTGCAGGTAGGCCTAAGCTGGGGGTTATCCCTCCAGAGTCATAGTGGTTCACTCGAGCCGAGTGTGGCACCGGGAGCCGCTTACACCTCTCTAGATTTGGGATGTGACAATAGTATATAACTTAAATTAATATTTTAAAATATTCTAAATGTTTCCATATTTTAGTTAGGGGTATTTTTGTCCAAATTTATTTGCACATTAAAAAGATTAATTTTCTATTACATTTTAAATAAGAGCTAAACTTTGAATATCAAACTAAAAAATGGCTGGCGCAATCAATTTTTTTCCTCTGTACGTGGATACGTAAAGAAAAGATAGAAATTTCGCCATTTTTTCCTTTTTCGCGGAAACTATTTAATAAATGATCTCTTTTTATTTTTCTTGCAATTTATGAACCTTTTAAATCACGATTGAAAATCTCTTTTGAGCAAACTGAAAATATTATGAAAAAAACATTAGACAACGATCTAAAATGTAGTAAATGTTAGACAATTGTCTAATGCTTTGTCAATTTCAAGAACTATATTTGCACTACTTTTAAAAATGGGACAACTACATATATATACATCTTAAGGAGAAATATTTACGAAACGTGACGATAGTTTTATATTTATAAAACATAACATTACAAACCCTATACAAAATATGCTTTTAAAAAAAAAAATTAAAAATTATTTTTTATTTTTTTAAAAAATATTTTTTTTTTTTTAATTTTTTTTTTTTTTTTTAAATATATACTATTTTTTTAAAATATTTTTTTCGCTCAAAAATTTATGTATGAAAGTTGTATGAAATGTGTATATCTCGCTCAAGGCTTAAAAAGTTCGCTCAAAATTTAGTGTATGAAATGTGTATATCTCGTTCAAGGCTTAAAAAATCCGCTCAAAATTGTGTGTATGAAAACAATATGAAATTTGTATCTCGCTCAAGTCTTAAAATTTCGGTCACATATTCGTGTATAAAGTTCATGTTAGATTTCTGTAAAATTAATACAATCACAACAACATTGTATACAACTTTGATACAACATTCAAGACTTAAAATAATCGCTCAAATTTTTGTGCATGAAATGTGTATATCTTGCCCAAGGCTTAAAAATTTCGCTCAAATTTTATGTATGAAGAACGTATGAAATTTGTATATCTCGCTCAAGACTTAGAATTTCATTCACATTTTTCGTATATAAAGTTCATATTAGGATTCTGGAAAATTAATACCACTACAACAACATTGTAACAACTTCATACAATATTCAAGGCTAAAAGTTTTCGTTCACAATTTTGTGTATGAAAATTATATTAAAAATTTCGCTCACACATACACATTTCATACATTTTTCATACAAAAAAATTTGAGGTAATTTTTTAAGCCTTTGAGCAAAAAAAAAAAAAAAAAAAAATTTAAAAAATATAAAAATTATTTTTTTAAAAAAATTAAAATATTTTTTTAATTTTTTTTTATAAAAAATATATATTTTCTGAAAAAAAAAATGAAAAATTTATGAAAATCCGTCATGTTTCGTATTATATCGTTATGTTTTGTAAATAAGGAAAACTATCGTCACCTTTCCCAAATATTTCTCCTTAACATGTATATATACGTAGTTTTCCCTTTAAAAATAAAGACAAAACTAAATGATGGCCTAAAAGGTACATTTACATGTATCAGCCCAGAAAAGGAAGAATAAGCAAAGGATCTGTATTTTGCGAATATCTGGGCCAAGGCCCATTCAATAGAATTGGGTCAGATGCAACGGTGCCCAAAATGGAATCAGGAGAAGTTTGGTCCAAGATTTGTGTGCCAATTCCTTTTAGATTTAAGTTATATTATCCATTGTTTATTTAATTGGTTATATCAAATTATTACTTAATATTTCAAGTTATTATATCAAGCTTGCTTTGACAAGCTACTTGTTATTTTATTGGACAGTTGTAATATGTTATAAACTTCTGTACCTATTATATTATCCATTGTTTATTTAATTGGTTATATCAAATTATTACTTAATATTTCAAGTTATTATATCAAGCTTGCTTTGACAAGCTACTTGTTATTTTATTGGACAGCTGTAATATGCTATAAACTTAATATATATATATATATATATATATATATATATATATATATATATATATATATATATATATATATATATAATTGGTTATATCAAATTATTACTTAATATTTCAAGTTATTATATCAAGCTTGCTTTGACAAGCTACTTGTTATTTTAAAGCACGTCACCCTGACCTTATAGTGCAAAAACCTATATATATATATATATAACAGTCATTACTGGATAGTTGTAATATGCTATAACTTCTGTACCTACTGAAATGTATGTGTGTGTACACACACACTGCATGTATTGCCTTGTTCGTGCACGCAACTTAAACTCCTAGTTTTCTTTATTAGGTTAGCCATGATATTGACAAATTGATTGCCGAGAAGCTGTCTTATTTCAGCATTTTTCTTTCATACAGACCCTATGATTTATGTTAATACTCTTAATTAATGAGTATTAGTAGTATTATTAGACTTTTGAAACTGGAGCTGCTCTTGAGAGTAGACTTCTTATTTTAATTAGTTAAGAAACTCCAGGAAACATTTTCTCAAAAGGGATGTATGTATCATCTGTGCTTCGCAAACTCATATTGACCCCTTGAAGAAAAACGTTGAATCGCCAAAATATAATGTCCTTAGGCCATTCCCCATCTTAATTAAGTATTAGTCATAATGGCTAGTAAAAGGTTTTGCGGGACTAAGTTTATCCTTCTCTAATTTTCCCTCTAGTGTTCTTCAACTAAAGTCAATAAATGTTTTCACGTATTTCTTAAATAAAGATGATAATCCGTTTACATTTTTAATTATTTTCTTAACAAGTATATGTCTGATTATCATATTTACAATAGTTAGAAGCCAACAAGGCTGCGTACCAACACAGCTCTAATGAGTTGTACATAAGGCAGTATTAGTTGTATGGAAGGGTGTTCAAATTTTAAAATAGCCCTGAACTAATACTTTCCAGAGGCGTGCATATTGTATTTACGAAACACGTATACTTTCAAATACTTCTCCTCTCTCACTATTAGGTGTGTTTCTCAAACATCTTTTGACCCAAAACTATATCAAGAATGAAGAAATTGGATTTGGAACTCAGAAATCCCTGAAACAAGAAATTGGATTTTGGCCGACCCGCATAGAGTTCCTTCATCTACGTCCACTCTGTTTAATCATCAATCTTCTTTGGGTTTCTAATTGGGGAATGAATGCATCTCCATGGAATCAACAAATTTTACTCAGTCTGGATCTTTCAGTTGACTGCTTTATACCGATTTCATCCGAAATAACAGCTCAGAAAATTTTAAAATTCGATATAATTTTCAGAATGTAGATGACGGGCTCCGTTCTTATGTTTGGTTTCCTCTCACTTATATTGGTTTCATTCCAGAAATAATCCCAGCAAGTAAAGTGATGATATTGATATGAATGTTTATTTTGACGACATATTGAGTAAGAAGGGCGTAGGTCGGTAAAAGTCTGAGTTGTGCCAGACTTTCTTCTGTCATTCCTTCGCTCAACCGATTGGCTGCTGACTTATTTTTATTTTTGATTTCCATTTGCGTACTATACTTGATTAATTATTTCATGCAAAGTCAAGTTGTCACAAACTAATCGCTTAGCAACTTCAATAATATTCTTATGGTAATCACTAGGTTTACTTTGGAATCGAAGTTGCAAGAAACTTCCCCCCGCTCTCAAGCTTGTGAGATTACATGCAATCTGTTTAAAATAACATTAAATCATAATTGTTATGAGATAATATTAAAAATTACACGACAACAAAAGATATAGCTGAAGAAGCTGAGGGAGAGAGAGATATTTTATTGTTCCTTCAATTGATGTACAAATGAACTGAATTGACTTCCTATTTATAAAGAAATTGAAGCTGCTCTGTAAGCTACTTCAAAGAAGCTATTGTGTAAGCTACTGTATAAGCTACTTGCAAGCTGTCTGCTTGATTGTAAGCTTATCCATGAGAAGCTACTTGCAAAACTACTTGCAAGGTTTGTGTAAGCTACTTGTAAGTGTTCGCCTGCTTGATTGTAAGCTTATCCGTAAGAAACTACTTGCAAGCTATTGTGTAAGCTACTTGCAAGTTGTCTGCTTGATTATAATCTTATTCAGGAAACTGTGTATTTGAATGGACATCCAAAATACAGTGTATTTATAACACTCCCCCTTGAATGTTCATCAATGGATAAGGCACGTTCATCAATGGATAATGTGCCTTGTTAAAATCTTACTTGGAAAAACCCAATGGGAAAAATCCAAGTTAAGGAAAAAGAATACACATCTAGTAATACGCATTACAAGCTACCTCATTAAAAACTTTACCAGGAAAACCTAAATGAGACAAAACCTTGGTTAAGTAAAAAAGAGTACAATGCGTATTTTACCCCCTCTGATTAAAGCATCACATAATTTTTGAAGAAGAGGTACTTCGATCTTGTATACCAATTTATCATATCTTGAGGTTGGCAAAGCATTTGTGATCAGATCTGTCAAATGATTATTTGATGAATTGGTTGATCATTTGCATCTTCATTCCTTAGATAGAGTTACATCATCACCATATAATATTGCTGGAATAACGCCAAGTACATTCCTGGCTTGCTTTAACTCTTATCTTTGTATAATTTGAATGTCATGTAGAACAACATAGCATGACAAAAACCTCCCATGGGAATAGATAATATATCTAGATCAAACTCTTACATCGATCAAATGAATGCCATGTATACCCAAAAAATATTAACAGTTTTTGTTAGGATAAATACATTCAAGTCAAGCCTTTCATTTGCAATATGCAATTGATCCTATTTCAACATTTCTATATAAGAGAGAGATTCTATCATGCTTATAGTTACAACAAGATAGATAAACGCAGCAATTGCACAAATGTATGGTACTTTAGAAGCAATCTAATTTCTCATTTCAACTTCTTTCAGTAGATAATCTACTGCTTTTGGAAACTCTTCAAGAGCTCCAATAATATTCAAGTCATCAACTTGCATAATAATATGAAATGTTCTGATTATCATAAAGAGACAAGGGTAAACAAGATCATCTTTGTTCCCTTCGTCAATGAATATTCACTAAGGTGATTAAATTACATTCACCTTACCTGATTTAATCCATATAAGGATTATGAACAAGTTCCCCAAGAACTTGTAATGTCTGGACTGCAGGTCCAATAAGGTTTACGCTTACCAAGATGTATAATATCACTTGGTAATTATTTCTACGTCAGCATGCTTTAAAAGACGTATAACTCAGATCCTCACAATCTTATACAATATCATACACCATATTGTATCAAAGATATCACACCCAGATATCATTTTGTATCGGGTCGCAATTCGACATAACTTACTAAGATCTAATCACTTCATTATTTTCAGGTACATGAACCTCCCATATGGTTTCATGAAGTGTTATGTCGTAGGCTCTTCAAGAGCACATTGCCTCTTTATTATGATCTTAAATCATTTGCTCCTCACCCTTTTCAAGGGTTATTGCATTTGGAACCGATTCGTCTACCATGCTTCATGTATGCTATAGACTTGTCCTTCAGGGACATTCAATAGGAGTATTTTGCAGTGAATTAAGAAATCGTTGGGTCAGCAAATGCTTCCAGCATTTGACTTGAATTATCTGAGGATCATACTGATGATAATTCACAACATATTTCTTACCTGCTTATATCTCACCCTCTTATGTTAGAAGAACTAACATATATCCCCACCTTATTTGGAGAATCCATTGGTGTGCATCGTGGTAGATCCATTAAGCATATACCGCACAACAAAAGCTATTAGATGGAAATATTTGGTTCCTAACCCTGAACCATTTGTATGGGAAGAATTTATCATAATTTATTGGTCTGGCACATATAAGTGTCGTTGTATGCAATATATCATATCTCATACCAACACCTAAAGCTTTGTTCACATAAGCAATGGTTTAGCTATATTACGGAGGCATCCAATGCCAAACCAGCTTAGATATAAACCAGAATTATCAAGATGACTTGTCTTGATTACATATTCTAAAAATTGTGCTTCCAATTCAATTATTTTCAGCAAGCAACTTCGTAAATGTCAAACTGCCAGTTGACAATAAATGTATATGTTACTGCCTCATAGATGCATCTATATAAGACATCACGTTGCAAGTGAAGGGGCCCACATTCACCTTTTATATTTTTCATAATTAGGGGATTCAATCTCAAGATTACCTGGTGTAATCAACTTGTCATGAGAAGAAGCAACACAAACAAATTCTTGAAGAATCTCCTAGTTCTTCAATGTATTTCAAATACTCAATTAGCACATCAGATTTAAATCAGGACAACCAAAATGGTCTTATCAACTGATAAAATTATCTGTACGCCTAAACTTTAAGTTTACCATGACGTGTGCTATTTATTTTAGTAAACTTCTGGTTTACTATTGCATGAGATTTTATGTCATAAACTTTTGGTTTATTGTGACATGTGATCCCATCATGCTCGGGTAACGTATCACATACATATTTTGTACCCCTCGGAACTTGAAGATATTCAATCTTCCAATCATTTGTAGTTTCGATATGATAACCCTTTTTATCGCTAGCAAACTTGAAGTTTACTATAATTGTATTCCGATCCTAACTATTATGATCTAGGATAAATGGTGCTATCATATATAACCTCTTCAAGAGACTTCAATTTCATATATCTACTACTTCAGGAGTAGATTTCAAGAGTTCTACTGCTTCAGGAGTAGAATCCAGAGTCTTACTATTTCGTGAGTAAGTTGCAGAGTTTTACTACTTCAGGAGTAAGTTTTAAAGCCTTACTACTTCGTAGAGTAAAGCATAAAATATTCATAATATTTCTTCTCAAATAACTCTTCCGGAGGTCAGTCATGATATCTTCACAACCAAGTACATGTCTGTATTGATAAGCTTTACAAAATATTATCACATTCACTTCAAGGAATAGATCTATATTTTTAGCTTTTATCAAAAGTTCTCATTCTTCAGGAATAGAACACAATCATTTGAATGTGCCTTAAGCATATCAAATCGTGATATCTTAAAACCTCTTTTAAGATATTTCTACTTCAGGAGCAATTCGAGGTATACATATGATGTAGAGAATTTTCGTCTAACAAATCTTCAATCGTTGCCACAACAACACATAAAAAATATTGTCACGTCTGGTGATCATATATTTCTTGCAAATTCTCATTTAGCCATTAAGGGATATGAAATTAACATTATAATCCCTTTTAACATTATTGTTCTTCAGGAACAAATTTGAGGTATAAATGATCCAAAACCAATTAGGTTCCCATGGACCCGATAAATCTAACAACTTGTGATAGCCATATATACTCTTTGTGAGGCCATCCTTTTCATTAATAGCCACATATATTGATTTGCTCATAATTAAAGTCAAGTAATCAAATTTGAAGAATTCATATGAGATATAAACAAATATGGCAATAAGCTTACCTGAAACACTCGCATAAAGCTACGATGTTATCAATACTTACGGTTGCTACAATTTATCATCTCAACTGTAAGCCCAAGAAGTGCTCATGAGTTTTAATGTCTTTGGAGCGATTCTCCTTTCTACCCTATTCACGAAATAGAAATCAATCTCAAAGTAAGTGCTCAAAATGACAGAGTCTTGTGCTGATAACGTGTAATGAAATAATATTAAAAAGTACATAACAACAAAAGATATAGCCAAAGAAGCTGAGGGAGGGCGAGAGATTTTATTTATCTTTCAATTGATGTACAAATAAACTGAATTGACTTTCTATTTATAAAAGAACTGAAGCTGCTCTGTAAGCTACTTCAAAGAAGCTGTTGTGTAAGCTACTTGCAAGTTGTCTGCTTGATTGTAAGCTTATCCATGAGAAGCTACTTGCAAGTTGTTGTGTAAGCTACTTAGAAACTGCCTGCTTGATTGTAAGCTTATCCATGAGAAGCTACTTGCAAGCTGCTGTGTAAGCTACTTGCAAGTTGTCTGCTCGATTATAAGCTTATCCAGGAAAATGTGTATTTGAATGGACATCCACAATACAATGTATTTATAACAGTAATTCTTATATAAAGTTGCATATAGATAAAAATTTAATTTTGACTATGCTACTTCGAGAAGGCTTTCTTTTACTGCTTATAATGTCACATGTGAGATTTCAAAAGTTGAATGCATCTATAAGAATTCATAGTATACGTGCTCAAAAACAAAAAAGAAATCTAAGAATCTGTAATGTAGGTTCTCAACAGCCAAAACAATGAACTGTCAATCATGTCTTTTTTAGATGTCATTATGTTGTATATGTTGGAAATTTGGTGTTGGAGACTAACTTATCCTCCATCTTAAATACTTATTTTGGTGAATGATGGATAAATACAATTTCTTGTCTGTACGCTCAGTTATTGATAGAGTGAATAGATCTGCCATTTCTTGAAATCTCTCTTCTGATTCAAAATCGTAGTGTAACGTGTATCCTCCCCTGTTCCAGTCATGGAATAGATGAAATAAATCAAAAAATGGATTTTTGTTCAAGAATGAAATCTTATTGGAACTCTTCCTCTAAGGGGTTGTTGTGTAACAAGCGCATAATGTCCACTGGAACGCCCATGGATTTTATCATCAACTTGATGAATTAATTTCAAGATCACCAGTGAAAATAAGTCAAACAGATCTTAAATTGATTTATTCACTTGGTCTTGCTCATGCCACTTTTAATTAGTACTTTTAGAAATATTACTCTTCTGGTAACTTTTTTATTTCTTCTTGTTTATAAATAGGATGAAAGGAGAATTGTTTCATAGACAAAGGAATAGTCCGCGCAAGCGCGTTCCTACATCATCTATCGACTACAGTTTGTTTCTTTTCTGGTTTGGATATCTTTTCAGTTGAAGGGGAGTGTTAGAACTAGAGCAACCATAAGAATCGCCGTTATATGATCAGGATGTCATAGGTTCAAGTTATAAAAGCAACTTCTTGCGTAAAATTAATGTACGGTAAGACTTCATATAGAAGTGGCTGCAACATAATAGTATGTGACGAGTTCATCCCAATCTGTTATTTCCGACGTGGAACATAGATTTATGAGTGAAGATCCACTAAAATTTTAGCAAATATTTGATTTTTATTTTTAAAAGTACTATACGATCCCTCTGTCCCTATTTATGTGCATTGTTCAGATTTTTGAGAGTTAAATATTTTAATTTTGACTATGAATTCAGACATAGAATCTTTAAATTTTTAAAATAAATTCTGTAGATTTGGAACTACATAAGTAGTTTCAGTCACAATAATTAATAATTTAAAATTTTGAAAAGGCGCATAAGCAAATAAAGGTAAAAAAAAGCTCGTTTAACTCTCAAAATTAAAAAATTGTCACATAAATTGGAATGGACGGAATATGTGTAAAGTGCTATGAACCTTATAAGTTAAATTTATGCAACTTTAAATCTTAGATTCACCGTTGATTGCGCACAATAGACCCAATATCCGGCCCATCCCAAACTTTATAGCGAGAGCTCAATACATGAAGCTTCATAGCTTTCTTGTTCATGCATAATTACAACAAATTCTAGAAAGCATGGAGAGATTGTCACGCGATTATGTAAGAGGTTCAACCAAGTTGAACAAGATGTGATCTCGAGTTTCGCCATCTTGAACCCCAAATCCATCCCCAAATTGGTACATGACATGCGCCATTCGTGCTTCATTTATTACATGCTTAACAAGTTTCCGATGTGATGTAGAAAGGGTATTGAAATGGTAATTGATCTTCTTCCAAGAATCCAAAATTATGCTTTCGATATGCTCTCGGGCTACCTCCTCTGAGACATTTTCTTCTTGCATGTAACATAAAATTGATGAAGCGACATCACCTCTCTCTAGCTCCGCCTACAATATGATACAAATATTGTTAGAAGAACTAGCACAGATCAAGTGGTTGGGGGGAGAGGGGGTGGGGGGGTGGGGTGGGGTGGGGGGTGCTGCATTTGAATAGAATGAAAAAAAAAATGAGGTAGGCGTTTGAGATTTTACCGTTGAGGTACCTTTGTCATTGCAAAGTCGAATTATAACCGATGTATGGTAAATAATTTCTTTGCAATTTTTGCATAAATCAAGGGTTTCATTTGTTATTTCATTCGTCAGACCAAAAATCACATGACAGGAAAGTAATGGACCGGAGGAGGAGATCCACCCATTGTCAAGATACTCTTCAAGTGTTGGTATATGGCCTTTGTGATACCACGTTGCTTCCACCAGCAAGGCTTTACAGAAGTTGACCCACTGAATTGTTGAAACATCAGAAGACTTTGGTCAAACATGCATGCAAAATCATAGGTACCAGAAAAATTTGACTTTTCCAAGTATAGCTTAATTTTTTATGTGACGACAAATTGGCTCTTTTAGGGATTGATGTGGTGCTCTTTTCATCCTATAACATAAATAGGCGATAAATAATTATAAAATTGACAAAGAATACTAGTTTTAAGGCAGTAACCTAGCAACTTAGGTTGATACTCCTATATAGTATTTTGGAACCACGTTTCTTAAATTAGCTTAGGCTACATTATTGGGTATTTTGCACCGCATAAGACCCACTAATTCATGGAAACCCATGTACAAATTAAATGCACTAAAGAATCACATATGATGACTGTCGAGAAAATAAAACACAATTTTCGAAGAGAAATAGGGGGCGAAATTGGACGCTTTATGCAAGCAAGAGATGAAATAGGAAAAAATCTTGTTAGTTTAGCAGATAGAGAAGGATGAGGAAGAAGGATTGAATTTCATTTTTTGGCAAAAAGACCAAAAGGTCCTTCTAATTCATGTGGACTTAAGATTGTATTAGGGACATTTTTGTGAATCAAAAAATGGATACATTGCTATCCTACGGCCTTCATATTGTAGGTTAGCAAATATTGATTTTTTAACACCAGTTTTGGCTTTTAATTTAGGCACTTCAGTTTGGCCTTTAGCATTAGAACATATGTTGTACTAGTATATATGAAAGACTAATTTAGTACTAACCACTTGTTTCAGATAAGGTAATGCTGAAGGGCCACCCTTTTGTTGTTGAATTTCAACAGATATCTCTTCCATTGTATCATGCAATGTTCTGAAACAAATCTGCATACACTCTGGTAGACATTGTACTTCATTTGGATCCCACCTAAATGTGAAAAATCTCATTTTATGATTATTATGCATTTAAATAGTAACAACTTAATTAATTTTAAATTGACATGTATTAAATGTTGTTAGTAGCTTGTGAGGACCTACTTTTCTATGGCACAAGTGAATTGCTCCACGTCAGGTAATGAACCATAAATATCATAAACATCATCTATAATTAAAATTAATTGAATCACTTTGGTGAGCCATTTTCTCATGCTTCCATGTTGAGGCTCTGAGGTAACTCCAACAGCGTAAAAGAAGCTTTCTACTATCCTGTCCCTTGTAAAGCTCAAATCTTCAACTATGCAAAGATTCCTCCACCATCTGTGTAATTAAAAATAAAAAAATCAGATTGGAAATGACAAGAAAGCTAGGTAACGCAGATTCAATGAAATAGTTAAGGTGAGCGCAAAGACATGACGGTTTTGAAAAATAAAAAGATAAGAATGAATTTAAGTAGTTATCATTTGACAGCTTTTAAATACCTTATCACATGTTTGAGATCTTTTTGGTGTGTGGCTTGAATAATATTGAAGTTAAGTTTTGCCAACTTCAACAACATTGGATTCGTGTAACACTCTAGTTCTTCTTGAGCATTAAGGTGTCTTCTAACATCGTACCATCTCACTCTGAATGCCAACGGATTGTACTTCAAGCTATTGCTCAAATATTCCCCATTAGTACTAAATCTGTCAACATTTGATGTAGATAAATTCTTGAGGTTTTTGGTTGAGAAAATTCTTATGTCGTTTTGTAAGTTTTCATCATCCATGCTCAGATATGACCCTTCCAAAAGCTCCAGTAATGTTTTGATATCTGAGACTTTCTTTGTCATGAGTTTCCCTTTGCCAGCGAACAAGCCCTTTAACATATCTGTAGTACAACAACGGAAGTATATATAAGAGAATAGAAAGGGGAAAATAGGAGAAACGTCATTTTCCGTTGTAACATATTAAAAGTTAATTTCTCAATTGGCCATCCAATATTGTCTTTTTTTCTCTGTACAAACCACTAATTTGTCGCTTTAAAATCATTCTACTTGCTATAGTAGTGCTATTTTCCTCAATAGAGAATAGTGGAGGTATATAACCTCCGCAAATTGCAATTTCAACCTCCGTAAATTATCAATTTTTTGTAGTGCTATTTTCCTCAATAGCGGAGCCACCTTTGTCTGATGGGTGTCAATTCGCTGAAAAGGTACACTTTATAGATAGGTATTTTCTTTATGTATACATATGCTATATGTTGAATTTCCTTAGTTATTTCTTCGTGTGTTAATTAATTTCTTTATATTTTGACTTTCCTTAGTAAAAATCCTAACTCTCCCATTGATTTTTTTACAAAAGCCACAAAACTAAATTTGATAATTCCAACTTACTATTTTTACTAAAGTCACTGTTTTTTTTTAAAAAATAAATAACGTTACAATTAGGGTACAAACTATACGGATCCTAGACGATGAACAGACACGTAATTAAGGGTGAATTATAGTAGTAATTAGTTGATAACCTTGTGAAGCATGGTAGCCATGTTCCCTGAGGAGCCTGAAGCACAATGCAATAGCATAGAGATCCTCATCCTTTGAGCTTGAATAACTAGCACCACTGTTCATGCACTTAATTATCTTTTCCAAAGCTTCCTTCGTTTCAACCTCGAAGTAACTACTGAGGCCAAATTTGTCAATTCTGTCAACAAGTTCCAGCAGGGCCAGACTAACGGTGTTTGAAAACGTGCAACTCACTTCATTTATTAGCTTCTCAGCTTCAACTTTGTACTTCTTTTTCTGCATGCACGAGCAATTATTAGTACTAGTAAAATTTAAGAAATGATAATAATTAAAAGTAGATTTTGATTAAAGATAGGATTCGGAAAATACTCACAGAATATTCACTTTTAAGAGAAAGTAAATGATCATATTTCCATATGTTTGGTTTATAGGTAGGGATCGTCTTTTTAGGATGACTTTGATTTTCTACAGTATGAAGATTTTGTTTCTGCATTGTGGAAAGAATGGTCATAACGTTTCTGCAAGCCATGGTTTGAGATAGTGTCATATTGGAAGGTACAGAGGATATATATAAGAACCACTTAAAGATGAGCAGGAAAAATATATGCGAATGTCATTCAATTATTTGCTCTAGCTTTGTCGTTAGTAGAGTGGTTGAGGAGTCCTTTTCATATATAGTACGAGGTAATATATATTACTCACTTACTAAGTACGAGGCAATATAGAGCCCGTTTGGATTGGCTTATAAGTTGCTTATAATGTTCGCTTTTGCCTTTTTTTTTGAGTGTTTAGCACAAATGTTTAAAGTCATTTTGTGCATAAAAAAGTTCTCCAAAAAAATAATTGGGTCCGTTTGGCTTAGCTTATCTAAAGTTATAAGTGAAAACAACTTATAAGCCAAAAAAAATAAGTTAGCCTACCCCAACTTAATTTTTTTTTGGCTTATAAGTCAAGCCACTTATAAGTTGCTTATTTTAAGCCCATCCAAACAGGCTCATAATAATATTACTTAGTACGAGGTAATACAATAGTATTACTTGAGTCCGGCGCCAAAATGACACGTTTTTAGACCTTGAAGACAAAAATGGTATGTCTTCTTTTTTTTTTTTATACCAAAAAGGGTTTTTCGTTGGTTATCCAACGAAATGTTAACCCCATTTAACGTTTCCGTCAAATGTAAAAAAAAAAAAAAAATTGTATTTCGTTTACCTGGCCAAATACAATTTTTTTAATTTTTTTTTTTGTATTTCGCTAGGTTACTAGCGAAATGTAATTCATCTTTTTTCCTTTTTTTTTTTTAAATTCACTTTTTCGTGCGTTTTTTTTCCTAAAATAAAATTATGAAAATATAAATTTTTTAGGACACAAAAAAATTAATTTTCCTGATTTATTGTTTCAGATATTTTAATTAATTAAAAAAATCCAGTTTTTCATTTCTTTTCAAAAAGCGGTTTTAAAAAATGAGATTCATTTTTCCTGATTCTAAAAAAACTATTTTCCAGATTTAAAAAAATAATAATTTGCCAGTAATAAAATGCCATAATTTACATTTAAAAAAAAAATTAGTGTTGACCGTTAGTCAAAGGGCATAAATGAGCCAAAAAGTTGAATTGAGGGGTATTTGTAGCAAAATAGATGAATGAAGGGTATTTTTAGACCTTTTCTAATAGTTCAGGAGCATTTTTGCCATTTCCTGTTAAATTTTTAACAAACTATTTGGGAGTTGACTAAAAGCGCACCACTTATGCTGTTACACCCCGTATATAAGAACTAAGGTTAGACTCATATCATTAGAGTTTTAGTGGAAAAATTGAAGGTTTGAACGTTTTGCGAAAAGAGTTGATAGGCCTACTTCGGGCAGTGATAACTCTTTGATTAGTTGGGAATTTGGGAAAGTACCCTTAATGAAAGTTGTAGTACATAAAAATAGCTTTCTAACGATATAAGGACCAGGCCAATCAGAGATCGGATCAAGGAGATATGATCGTCTCAATATGGCTAATAGTAAGGCGTTTAAAAGTCTATATAGAATCGGCTAAGTTTTTGATACGTCTGCCTTCCAGTCGAATTTCGTGAAAATCCGTTGGGAATTTGAGGAAACTTAAAACATGAAAGTTGTAGCCCTTTGAAATAGATTTCCAACGGTATATTATGGGCCTTGAGCAGAGCTATGTACAAGAAGTTATGCCTATTTTACCGAACATTGCACAAAACCGACACACACCACTTCTCGAGGCGCGTGAGGGCGCGTGAGAGCGCGTGCGATGGCCCCGCTTCACGGGACGATCACGCAAATCTTAGTAGTTACCTGCAGAATGTTGCACGATTCACCCGCATCGCGGAACCATCGCAAAACAGGTCGATTTCGGGTCAAAATTCGGGATTTCGCGTTTTAAGTTATATTTAAGCTTGGGGTTTATTTCCCTAGCATCCCTAGTCACGAAAAATCACCCTAAATCCATAGAGAACAAGACCCAAACCTCAAGAACGTCAAGGTAAGCCTACTCTAATCATTCCAAGTCAATTCTAATACATATCCTTGTAATCTAAACAAGAAATCATCATTCCTAAAACTAGGGTTTTCAAGAAAACCCATCTCAAGGTTCAAGAATTCAAGATTTTTGGAAATCCTCTTCAAAGCTCAAGTCTTTAATTCAAGTTTTGGAGCGATTAAGGTATGTAGAACTTCCATCCACATGTGGGAATCTCTACGTTCTTCCCCATACTCCGTTTCTTGATATCCATGAAGTTCAAACCCTAGGGCATTAAACCCAACATATTGGTAGCCCATAGTTATGTATTTATGTACATGAATTTTGTATCTATATTCGTTATTGTATTCCTAATCTTCCATTACGGTTATTAGGAACCCTAGCTTAATCCATGAATCATGAATTCTTCCTCATGTATTCTCATTATGTTTATATGAAATTTTATGATTTTATGTAGCAAGTTACAAGCATGTTTCAAGTCAATTATATATATAATTATGAACTATTGTTATTACTCATGAATCAAGAACATGTTTGCAAGACTACGACAAGTTATTTCATGAAACCATGTTACAAGTTATTTCGTGAAATCATGATTACAAGTTATTTACAAGTTATTTCACGAAAATCATGGGCTTCTTAGCCAACTATATCATGTTCATGTTTTTGGGATTGCTTAGTTAACCGAGAAGGCTCAGATAGCCTGAAACTACGTCGCCACCGTAGGATAAGGGTTGTCAGCAAGGAGACAACACCTTCATTACGCAGTTTGGATCCTTACATGCTATTATTACTTAAATCTCATATCCCTGGCAAGGTGTGAGTGTTCTGCTGGTAGGACGCAAGTACCAGACCATGTTGTCGGTTATACTATAGCCTTCCCCACGTTACAGCAGTTTTATATACATGTATTTCCATTGATTTACTGTTTTTAGACTTTACTCACGTTTCATATCATGTTCAAGTTACATTCAGTTTCAGTTCATGTCCTATACCTATGTTGTGCCATGTTCTTCATTTCAAGGGTTTTACATACTAGTACTATTCACCATGTACTAACGTCCCTTTTGCCGGGCCCGCACTTCACGGTGCGTATACCGATTTTCGGGGAGCATACACTCGCGTAGTAGGATCACCTCGGCCTATCGCTTATTGGTGAGCCCCACTCCTCTCGGGGTTCAACATGGAGTCTATATTAGTATGCAGTTTATGGTAGTCCAGGGCCATGTCCTGGTAGTTAGTATTTGGATATGTTTTAGAGGTTTCATAGACAGATATTAGTTCACAGAGTCAGTTATGCTTTCATGTTTGCAGACTATTACGTTTTCATGAAGTTTCATGCTATGAGATAATTTCAAAACTTTATTCCGCAAATTATATTTTCATGATTCATTTAAATTGCATCATATAGATATATTGTTTTGATGCCCATGTTGACAAGCAAGCCATGAGGTTCGCTCGGACACATGCAAGCAAGGCCCGAGTGCCGTGTTACGCCCAGGCCATGGTTCGGGGCGTGACATATGCAAACATAATGCTCCATGTAAAAGAACGTATATAGTTTTAGGTCCAAACCTAAAGGTAATATACTATTTTGATCCTTTTCTCGAGTCGTGAATTAGGATATTCGATCAATATTAAAACCTCTTTTTTCCCATATTCCAATTTGAATTTTTCCCTAAATTGTTGCACAATTTTCATTCTTCTTTAGTAAAAATCTAGTGATAAAAAATATATTTCAAGATGGTAATCCCGTGATACTGATGTTTTGAATGTCAATTTCAAGGCTCGAAATTCAATTTATGAAAGCAAGTTAGATGGCATTAGTGAACTTTATAAATAATAAAAATGTCCACATTGTCACTTTCACAAACTTGGCTTGGCGGTTTAGTCGTTCTTTTTTATCCCAACCACCATGGATCAAACCTATGCGGGTGCATGATTTAGTAAATATTAAGTATATTTTTTTGTGTATAATAAATCTTATTTTAAAAAGATCGCAACATATTCGAAATAAAGTTACGCATTAAAAAATAACACACTTAAGGAACACTTAGTGTTTTTTTTTCCATAAAAAGATCGCAACATCTTATTTTAATAATTTTTTTTTTTTGGCAACACTTAGTGTTTTTTTTTTCATACGTTGACCAACGATTAGTCGTGTGTCAAGATTCCGAAATGTCAATATTTTATATAGAACCTGATATTTTTTTCTGTGTACAATAATGTAGGCTCAATATATTAAGGATACATAGATGTTCAAATCATCGTTTTAGGGGTTGAAAAGGTGCCCGAAGTAAGTTTTGTTTGGAAACTTTAGGTTTAAGTGTTTTATTTTTTAAGGTTTTGATTCAAGCGTGTTATTTTTTAATCAAGACATAACTTTATTTTGAATATAAATCTAACTCAATTAGATAAAAACATAGTTAAAAAATATAGGAGAAAGAGTAGTTGTAAATTGGTGAAAGAGTAGTTGTAAATTGGTGAAACTTTAAACAGTCATAACTTTGCGCTCGGATATCCGATTTATGCAATTTTTTTTTTGATTTTGCATATTTTTCTGAGATCTAGCAGCGCAAACTGGCGGTTTGGCCGGGCCGATTTTCTAGAAAACCTCTTTTTTCCCTTCCAATTTTAATTTTCCCCCAAATTGGCGGGAAATTTTCAGTTTTCTTTACTTATAATATGATGATGCGCAATAGACTTCAACATAAAAATTTCGGAGTAATGTAGCTGTGAATGTCAATTTCACTTATGTGGTTTCAATTTTTGAAAATAAAGCTGACTAATTTTCTCGACATATAAAGTTCTAAAATAACCTTACAAAAATATAACACTTAAACCTAAAGTTTCCAAAACTACTGCAGTAAAATACTGCTTTATACAAAAAAAAAAAATCTTTAACGTAGTATTTTACTGTGTTATTGGACTTAACCGCGCCGTTACAGTTTAGTTTTCGAGAAAGGATCAAAATAGTATATTACATTTAGGTTTGGACTTAAAACTATATACATTCTCTTACATGGAGTATTATGTTTGCATAAGTGGTGTGCTTTTAGTCAACTCCCAAATATTTTGTTAAAAATTTAACAGAAAATGGCAAAATGCTCCTGAACTATTAGAAAAGGTCTAATAACCACGAGAGGTACTTCCACCGCAAGATGTAGTTTGACCATCATGCCGTAAGGGACACTTGCTCTTATCATGACCAACATAATTGCAAAATGAGCATTTTCGAGTGTATCTCCCCGGTGGAACATTCATTTCATTATGAATACGTGAGTATATATTCTTTCTGAATTTACGGATAAATGCTTTATTTGCAACCATTGAAAATGGATCCGGTGGCCAATAACTCTCACTACCAAGTGGGTAGAACCTTCCAGCATACGTTCTTGCATAATTTTCAACCGTATATTCCTCAGCCATGTACGGGGAGGCGTTCTTTCCCATTGTGATAAAACACTTGAAGGCATGAGAACATGACATGTGATATGATTGCCACTTGCCGCATGTGCATGTTCTTGGAATCTCACAAATTGTGTGGACGTTACCTCCTTTACCTTGGTGCACACTTGTTGTGAGTTCAAATATGCGCTCTGCAGGGTTGTACTCCATCCGGTCATGTTTCTGAGCCTTATATTTGTGGTACTCGAACAGTTTTGACGGTTTTGGCATCCATCTTAGACCTTCTGCTGCATGTGCTTTGGCCTCTTTTGATCTACTGACGAACCGCTCCACAACCTGCTTAAATGTCATTCTCACCATTGCGGTGACGGGTAGTCCCCGTGCTGATTTCAACAAGCCATTGAATGACTCGTAGTTGTTTGTTGTCAGCATACCCCATCGTCTACCTTCATCCTGGTGTAATGTCCATTTGTCTTTATCAATTGCATTTAACCAATGGAAGGCTTCCTCATTCGCCCGCCTAATAATGTCCATCTGCAGGTTAAACTTCTTCTCCTGATGCTCTGTTGCAGCCATCCACATCCAATTGCAAAGTCTTTCGGGATTCGATATGCCTTTTGGAAGTTTGCCTTCAAATGCCTTAAACAATAACGATGGTAGGCAAAGGGTGGTCGCCACCCCTACAAATTGAGCATATTGTGCAATATGCCAAAGCATGTCTCCGTCTCGATATCACACATATTCCCATGCGATCCTTAATAACGTGTTGCCTTAAGTAGTCCAAAAACATACCCCACGTACTAATGCTCTCATTAGCTGCAATTGCAAAAACTAGAGGGAATATAGCTCCATTTGCATCCATTCCAACTGCTATTAGCAGCTTTATGTCATACTTCGCATACACATGTGTTCCATCTATTGATATTACAGGCCAACAATGAGCAAAACCATCAATGCATGTTTTGAAGGCCCAAAACACAAAATCAAAAATATTACCGGGCATACCAGGCTTCGATTTGAGCTTCCATTCAATAATAGTACCATGATTGAAGTGTTGTAGAGCCGCCATGTATCTCGGCAACGTCTTGAAAGAGCCCTCGCAATTGCCGAAGACTATTTTATGTGCACACGTATGCCCAAGATACGCCTTCCTCCTAGTAACAATTTTGCTATATACTTTTAGGACGGCTCTAATACAATATTTAATAGGGTACCTGAAAAAGTTGAAAAATCAGCATATAACAACAAGGAACATTATATTAACACCAAAAATAAAATAAACTTAGGCGAAGGGGATACCTTAGGTTTTCTCTAATGTCGCCAACTAATACACGCAGAATCAAATTAGTATCTAGATTGCAATGATCATCTGGGAGGTCACCCATATCACAAGTGTGCTTTGTGTAGAACTTTGAAATAGTCCACATCTTTTCAAAAGTTTCCTTACCACGGAGCATCCATTCACAGCCTTGATATTTTCGCTTGCAGACCAATCGCCAAAGTTTTCGTGTGGAATCGTCAACTTTAAACTCCCTCATCCCCTGGATGCAATAAATCTTAACAGCCCTTTGCAATGATTTTTTCGAGCTGAAAATCATCCCTTTTTCAATATGAGCCTTTTGTTTTACCAGATCCACTGGCTCTTTCCACAAACTTCGCCGAATATGATCATCATCCCTAGTAAAGACAAAGGCATCTGGGCGATCTTGAAGATGATCAAGATAGGGGATCTCATCGGAATGCCACTGAATCGGGGTCGACTCTTGCTGTTGAAATTGGCTTTGCGGCTGAACCGGAGTCGACTCTTGCTGTTCAAATGGTTGGAATTCAGTTCCTCCTTGTGTGCCGGACTGTTCATCATGTCTTGCAACAGTTCTACTTGATGTTGAGGATTAGTTCCAACCTCAATCTCATCGTCACTTTGCTCATCGTCACTTTCCTCCGCATTAGGTATTTCCTCACTATCATTGGATGATGTCACTATATAATTCGGATAATCCGGACCATCCATAGCAGGCCTTTTCCTATAATTTGGTGCAACCACTACATTCTCCCTACACAAGAAATTAGGGTGTTTTAACTACTACACATCAAATAACACTATTGATGTTAAAAAAATAGACGTACCGATAGTAATCAAGCACCGAAACTTGAGGAAGGACCATCGCTTTGAGTTGTTGGATAGAGGGTCGAGGATGTTCCAACCTGATTTATCCATCCCGATTGAGGAGACCATCCGATATAATCCATATTAGGTGTATAACCCCTAAATAATATAATCGACATCATTAGTAGCATTCAAGTGCCACTACACACTAATAATAATAACACATAATAATAATAATAATAATAATAATAATAATAATAATAATAATAATAATGTAATAAAATGATTATTTACCACTGCCCGTCAAATTGTTGACTTAAACTATCCAGAGGCATTTGGCTAGTCAAAATGCTTTCAGGTACTCATGTCGTGGTAATTGTGTTGATAAGTAGGTTCGGCTTGAGTGACTTCGGCCTGAATTATAGACGGGGCTTCCCAATGAGGTCTATTTCGGGCTTCCCGAGGAGCCCTAGCCATGAATTCAAGTCCATTAATGGGGACCTTCTCTATATACATTTTAAGGACGTTTAAAGTTATGCATTTCCTATAATCATAAGGCGCCTTCAAATAATCAGTCAAAGAATCATCGTCTTGAATGTACCACTGTCCATAACTAGTTACACCTTGCGGCGCAAATGACGTTGGATATTTTCCAATTATATTTAGATCAAAATCACTTCTACTAACTTGTTGTCTATTATACAAGGCTTGGAGTAGTTTTGAGAATTTTAAGTCAAGTGAAAACTTAACATGGTATTTTGGGGAAGAATCATAGTGCAAATTTTTTTCCTCGAATATAATTTTATCCATCCCAGAATAAAGAAACTCTAATTCTTGGAACATCTGCCATATTTTGAATAATTTAGGAGGAATACAAAATGCAAAAACTAGATGAAACTTTGAATTTTTTGCTTTTTTTCCCTTATACGAACTTGGTATTTATAAGATTTGAAGTTTGAATATAGAACCAATGCATGCATGCAATTTGTGTCTTGCGTTGTTACGTCAAATCAAATTAAGTGCGGAGAGTTGCATAACGCATGAAATAACTGCGTTATGGCAGATTCCAGCAGAATAGCGCAGTAAATTACTGCGTCAACGCAGTAAAATACAATATAACGCAGTAATTTAATGCGTTATACTGGTATAACGCAGTATTTTACTGCGCAATATCACTGCACCATATTGTCACCTCAACTGTCAAACAGAAAAACGTCATGATTCGAATCAAACTTTATATAACGTAATTTGAAGAATAGTTGTTACCAACCACACAACATTCCACACAAAATTGAGTTACTGTGTCATTTTTTGACCAATTTAGAGATATTAGTCGTGTTATATCGTTCACTCCAAAGAAACATATTTGAAGCAATGGTAGGACTCGGGAACTAGATGATGATGATTTTCATTACTCAAATAACCCTAACGATAGATTCAATCGAGAATACAATAATAAAATGAGAGAGGATGGGATTGGCGTGTTAGGGAGGGTTAAAGACCGGAGCACAAGTTGGCCGTAGTGGCTTAAACGCCCAAAAAACGTGCTATGTCAATGCCTCGCTTTAACTCCACAAGAGTTTAATTTGGCTCTTAATCGTTTGTGCGAAGAGAACAATCGGATGCAAATACGTTACCATAGGGTAGAATATGGTATACATGGTGGCACAAGATTTAGATCTGAGTGGGATTCGGATCGTGAAATGTCCGATGAAGATTAATATTTTTCTTACAATAAGGTAAGTAGGTAGGGTCATAAAGACCCTCCCCCCCAGGGTATTTGGGGGTTTGCAACTATATAAGTAGCCCTTTCTTTTGTTATTAGACTACACCATATTCAATGTCGAGTAGTAGAAACTCAGCTTGGTCTTTACTCCTTCCAAAAGAACCAAATAGCAAAATGATGAGAGTTCAAATCATAGCAGAAGCTTTTCGAGCGATACCAGTTGATTTCAAACTAGATGAGCTAAATCCCCACCTTCTTATAGAGCGTAATGATTGATTTCGCAAGTGTGAAATATTCAGTATCCGCGGGAATATTATTGCGGTTTACGCCGAGAATGTCACATCGGCTTGCCAAATCGAATGTCTTGTTCGTGACTTGAAAATCTCAACGCTCCAATCCCAATAAGATACTCCTTAACCATGCCTCAAGTAGGTCCGAAACTCGCGAGCTTGTCGTGGCAAAGGATTAGAAAAGAAAACAACAAATGGGTAAGATGATGTAGATTTTACACGCTAAAGATGGCCGGCGAACAAAATCATCAACCGGTAGAGAACTAACCGCTACCGAAAAAGTGTGTCTTAAGAAACCGCCAATATTTTTCTGAGGATGATATTGAGGACTTGTACTCTGATGATGATTAAGAATGTTGTAATTTTAGTTTTAAGTTTAATATATCATTATGCTGTTATTTTGGAACATATTAGTATGTTAAGTATTTTCATCTACTCAAGGTTATGAATGATGCAATTTAATTAAGTTTTTTTTTTTTTTTTGTATGAATGCCGCCATTTTGACTAACTTTGATTAATTATTAATGAACAAGTTTAAGTATTCGTAAAGAACTTCAAGCTAATGTCACCGAGCCTTCAAACGAAAATGGCGTTCGAGCACTTTTTAACCACTAAAACGGCCATCCGAACTTTTGTGTATCCTTGATGTATTGATCCTACCTTATTAATCGCACAAAAATAAGTAGGGTTCTATATAAAATATTGAAGTTTCGGGGTCCCGAAACATGATTAATCTATGGTCAAAGTACGTTAAAAAATATAATGGAAGAAGGGTTAACCAAAAAGGCCGAAAAAAAAAAGAGGAACACTATAACGCAGTAAATTACTGCGCTAAAGATATTTTCGTAACATTTTTTTTATTGGAGTATTTTAGTTCAAAATTTTTTTTTTTGGGGCATTTTGGTTCCGGACTCTGGCTAGGAGCAGCGCCCTCTTCAACGTACAACATGCCTGCTTGTTGACCGGGGGCAGGGGCGAGGGGATCTCTGATATTTCACAATTTTTATGATTTAATTATGTTGTACTAAATATTGCAGTGTTTGTACCTTTTCCATTATGGACAAAAAGGATCATCTTTGGTTCATCCTTTCTTACATATGTAAGCTCCACCTCCAATATTCATTTCAGCTGTAATTTGCAACAGACGTAGCAGCCTTTGATACTTCAACGTGACCATGTGGGCTCCACATAAATTTATCATTTCATGTCCAGCCCTCTATTAACTTGCCACTTCATTGCTACTTCCTCCGCCTTATAATAAGTGTAGCCTTAATAAAAAACACGCATATTAAAAAATTAATAATGATGTGAAAATTCTTTACAAGTAAGTATCTTTAATATGTGAAATTTGTAATGTAGAGAACAAAATAGGTTATCTGCTCCAACATGTAAAGGTGACCTAATGATGTGAAAATTCTTAACAATAATGATGTATATAATTTAAATTCATAGTACATTGGTTATCATCAAGTTACTGATTAATGCAAATCATAGATATTTACCAAAGATCACGTTTTGTTTGTATGTAATGTAATTTTTGTTGAATTATGGAAAAATTCACAAGTAATGTTTCAAGACAACTCGTACTTTTTCTTATCGAAAAATTAATTAAAATAATCGTTTATTAAGGTGATAGGCAGAAAGGATGATTAACAAAATTGGCTACAACCATTGTGCTAGGTGATTGTTTCCAATTTCCACAAGCTTCTGATTTCCGAATGTTTGACTAAATGCAATGAATTTGGGCATTCACAAAATGAAACAAAAGAGAGGTGAATCAAACAGGCTGTCTGTGGCCAAGTCTCCCTCGAGGTTAAATAATTACACACAAACAAAACGCGATCAATTCTAAGGACTGATACAGCGTAATGAACAACGGTCGTGAATTTGTAATAAACTGCGTAAAACTAAATTGCCTGAATAATAAAATTTGGATGATGATATTACTTTTTAATAAAAAGTATGATTTGGTAATTTAGTAGATATAATCTTTGGTTGAACATGCGGTGGCTTAATAAAAAGGATAGTTTTGTTTCTATGCCGCTTTTTACCTTAGTCATGTTTGATCGGTATAAGATATGGGTTTGATTAATGGGTTTAGAAGGTTTCTCCTTCGTATACAAATGTAATCTTTTAATCTATTTCAGTTTCGGTGTCTATTGTTATCGCCCTATTTTCTCTTAGGGATCGTTTGTTACGCTGATCAATTATCTCGTGATTATAATCCAACTAATTTATTTCATCTGGGAGGTGGGATAAAATAATCCCAAGATCAATGGGATAAAGTGGGATATCCCACCATTAAGTTTGGACTTCATTTTATACTCTATTTGGTACATGGTATAAATTAATTTCAGGATAAATTTATACCTTCTATCAAATATGGTACAAAATTAATCTCAAATTAGTGATGGGATATCCACCTTATACCGTGCACTTAGAGGTCATTTGGTATGCGGATTAAATTAGCCCGGGATTATAATTTCGCATGTAACTGAGTAAACAAGTCAAAATGATCACTTCATCTATAAATGTTTTGCTCGAAAACCATGTGAAATGCAACAATGACGTGCCAGACAAAATTTCTACCTTATGACTTATGAGTTCACTTTCATATCTTTGGTTGAACATGCGGTGGCTTAATAAAAAGTAAAGTTTAGTTTCTATGCCGCTTTTTAACTTAGTCATGTTTGATCGGTATAAGATATGGGTTTCATTAATGGGTTTAGTAGGTTTCTCCTTTCGTATACAAATGTAATCTTTTAATCTATTTCAGTTTCGGTATCTATTGCTATCGCCCTATTTTCTCTTAGTGCCTGTCTTTTATAGAAAAGGGGAAGCCTAACACATTGCGTTTAGGAAAAGTAACTAATACTCCATACGTTAGTCCAATTTTCTTGACTCTATATTATATGATTCTCTTTTTCTTGAAAGGCGTGTAAGTGCACGCAACTGACTACTAACAAGTCAAAATGATCACTTCATCTATAAATGTTTTGCTCGAAAACCATGTGAAATGTTTTTTATTTTGTAGATGCAACAATGACGTGACAGACAAAACTTGTGCTTATGAGTTTGCCACGTCGATTTTGGGTCCCACGTCCACCGACAAAAAATTTGGTAAGTCCTTGCCTTTTCTACGATCCCGTTTGGATTGGCTTATAAGTTAGTCAAACCAGCTTATAAGTCATTTTTTCACTTATTTAAATATTTGATAAAATAGAAAATAACTTAAATTAAATTAAAAAGTGCTTAAAATAAGTCAAAATCAAGAAGTTGCTCAACCTCAACTTATTTTTTTTTTACTTAAAAGTCATTTTGATTTGACCAACAACTTTATTCTTTATTCCTTATATATATATTTTTTTAATTTCAATACTACTCTTACTTCTAAAAAACCTTTAAACACTTTTATCAAAATACGTAACTGCTTATTTATAAAATAACTTTCTGCACTTAAAAAGTACTTTAAACACTTATGCTTAAAAGTCACTTTTTTCAGTTAATCCAAACGGGCTCATATCTCCTCTCCGAAATTTCTGCTACTTGCTTACTTAGGGCCTGTTTGGAAAGCCACCTGGTAATTGGAATTGGTGTAATTACTAGGGTAGTAATTACAATGTTACCAAGAATTACACGGAAGGTGTAATTACAACGACCCGTTTGTTTGTTTTACGTACGTAATTACAGTGTAATTACAAGTATGCTGTTTGGTTGCACCACTGTAATTACACAGTTAGTTTAATTTAAAAATAAAACTTAATTATAAAAAATTTAAAATTAATATTTAAAAAATATTGCCTTTATAAATGATATTAAATTAGTTATTTAATAACACATTGTTTCTTGAAAATATATGTAACACCCCGTAAACTTGAACTAGGTGTGAATATGTAAAAAAAATCTAGTATTAAGATTATATTTTATCTATATGAATCCATTCTTGGTGAATTCGGGTGGAGGATGGTCGTTTTGAAGTCAAACTAATTAGTGAAGTTCTTAAGGCTCTTAAATTCGCCTAAATTTTAGTAGGTCTGTCTTTAAAGCGATTTTTATGAAAATGTGTTGAATTTGGAAACACTTCCTCAATGAAAGTTGTAGATCTTTGAAATATCTTTCCAACGGTAGGTCGCCCAGCCCAAACGAAGTTACGTACAAGAAGTTATGTCCATTTTACCGAACACGTGCGAACCGACACATGCCGCCTTTCAGGCGCGTGGGGGCGTGCGATGGCCCGCATCCGGGCCAATCGCGCAAGTCTGAGTATTGAGCTGCATAACATCGCGCGATGGTCCCGCATCGCGGACCCATCGCGTAACGGGTCGGATTTAGGTCAAAAAGTTGGGTTTACGCGTTTTCAGTTATATTTAAGGTGGGGGTTTATTTCCCCAACACCCCATTCACGAAAATTTACCCTAAAGTCAATAAGAACAAGTCCCAAGCCTCAAGAACCCTAAAAGGTAAGTGTTATCATGATTCTAGGTTGAATTCAAGTCTCGATTCCCTTTCTAACATCAAACCCATGATTCTTAACATGATTTTGTGATCAAAACCTAGGTTGCAACATAATTTTTTCCAAAGTGATTCAAGCTAGGGTTTGGGTGTTCTTCATTAGAAAAGTGATTTGTTAAACTCTATTTAACAAATTAAGGTATGTCTCCCTTTTAAAAACCTTATTTTGAATGTATGTCTCTTCAAAAATAAAAATCATTTTTAACTATAAAGGTGATTTGTATGTCTCTTTGAACATACTGTTTCTATCGGTTTTTACGAACTCTTTGGTTGTGATTTGTATGTCTCTTTTAAAATCACTTTTGAAACCATTGTTGGAAGTATTAATTTTATTGAAGATTCTTTAATGAATGAAAGGAAAAGTAATTCTTCTCATGGTTCTTGAACTCCAATTCATGACTAAATGGTGGTTAATGTGTGTGAGGGGACAAACCCACATTAAACCTAGATTGTAAGAAACCCTATATATGTATATGATATTATGAATGTCTTCCTCTATAAGAGATGCTTAATAATGAAGGATAACGATTGGTAATGATATTGGAATTCTCTTGATGGATGATTTAACTAGTTACTTGAAAGGTTGTTGACTCATAAAAGTATGTTATTACGAATTGTGGAAATTGAAACTTGTTTAAAGAAGTGAAACGTTTTCAGACATTCTTTGAAACGATTTATCTTTACGATATGGAATAACGAACCTTAATGGTAAATGGTGATGTGACTACCTCGAGATGAATTGTAATTCGACTTTATGCTATGAACTCGTGGCGTGCTTATGCCAGCCATTCGGGAGGATGAATGGTCACCGAGGGTCTCATATTCCGGTGTGCTTACGCCTAGCCATTCGGGAGGATGAGTGGTCACCGAGGGTTTCATATTTCGGTGTGCTTACGCCTAGCCATTCGGGAGGATGAGTGGTCACCGAGGATCTCATATTCCGGTGTGCTTACGCCTAGCCATTCGGGAGGATGAGTGGTCACCAAGGAATTCATATTCCGGTGTGTTTATGCCTAGCCATTCGGGAGGATGAGTGGTCACCGAGGAGTTTATATTCCGGTGTGGTGCTCTGTGACAAGGGAACCCTACGGTCATCCCTTCGATGTGATTGATTCTTGGGCCGTATTGGCACGTGTGACATTCTTATTCTCTTATGGAATTGTTGATGACTATCTTAATTGATCAATTTGAAAGACATATTTGAAAGTTGTAACTTGACAAAAGACTTTATAATCGGTTTTGATAATTCTTATTAAGATACACACGCCGAATACTTGTTTTATATTGAGTAATGGTTTTGTAAACTGTTTAACAAATGATATTAAGAATCAAAAAGTGGAATGATCGTTTTTATGTCATCTTCTGAATCGATTTCTTTATGTATTATTATATTTTATTTTTATAATATTTGTTGTCCCGAGACACTCACCGAGTACCCAGCACTCGTGCATACCATCGTTGTTTTTGATGGTATGTTAGGTATCATTGAGGAGCAGGGTTCGTTATACGCCTACGACTTAAGAGAACTTCGTCGCTTCGAGACTATTCGGTGAGCCCACATGATTGTTCGTGGGGCACCATTCTATCTTTACTCTTCGCCTTTTAGTTTCGGCTGCGTCCCGATGATTTAGACATTCATCATTATCTTAGAAGCTCCATAGTATACGTTCTTGTGGGTAGTTGTTGAGTTATTGATTAACTCTCGGGCACGTTATTACGTTTGACTAAGTATTTGGTGAATAAAGACTTCCGCTAATTTAATTTATATATTCATGATTTGTTACATTTACTTTATAAAGCTGTTGAGGCGAATGTTGAACCCGGCGGGTTCAAGTGTTATTATTGTATCGTTTAGGTTCTTCCGACGTTGTTCATGACGTCGGATCTTGGCCACGTCTAGGTGGGTTTTGGGGCGTGACAATATATTAATTAATAATCATATATTTGTAACTAATATTGTAACAAAAATAATTGATATATATTTTTCAAATTAATATTTAATTTTAATTAATTATAAAACTTAAAAGAAGACTTTTTTTTTTGTGAGAACTTTATGGATTAGATGTTTGATAAAAAAATAATATTAATAAATATAATGCCATAACATTATTCAAATGTTTGACACAAAAAATCCAACAATGTAAGTGAAAAATAAACAACATGCAATGTGAAAGCAAATAACTTAAAATTGGAAATATAACCTAAATTCAAAATCCAAAAGAAAAATTCAACATAATACTCTTATGTCAAATTCTAACATTACATAAGTAAGTTCCAACGTAACTTAAGTAAACAATTCAAAAGAAAGGAAAAATATAAGTCTATAACCTCATTCACAATGAAATTCTACTTTAATAACGTCACTCGTTGTATGTCAAGTTTGTTAATGACTCATTTCCAATATTAAGAGGTGTAGTTTCAAATATTAGAATAATAATAAGGTTATGCTAAATGAATAAAATAAAAAAATAAAAAAAATACGAGCAATTACATGGAACCACAAGAAGTAAAGGTTGGGAATGAGAAGAAAGAAAATGAATAATAAATAATATAAAAAGAAAAATACATTTTAAAAAATAAAAATAATTCAAAAGTAAAAATAAAAAAGAAATTAAAATTATAGAAATAAAAAAATATTAAAAATCAAAAAAACTAAAATAATAGAAATTAAAAATAAAAAGAAATTAAAGTAAAAAAAAATAAACAAACTAAAAAGTAACCACGTAATTATGTGGTGTAATTACACCCAATTTCTATTTCGAGAATTGGAGAGTGTAATTACACCCCGTCAATTACACCCAATTCCCACCTAATCGTGTAATTACTTGTCAAACAAACAACAGCGCAATTACACCCGTAATTACACCTAATTCCAATTACGGGTGGCTTTCCAAACAGGCCCTTAATGTTTCCATTCACCACTATTTCTCGGCCTAATTAACTCTTACTCCCAATTTAAGTGTCTTAGTTTGACTATGGAGTTTAAGAAATAAAGAAAGACCTCATTTTTCAGATTCCTTATGTATAAAAAAAGAAATAAAGATCTCTCGTAAGAGGGTTATAAAACTAAAATTTAAATTGTAAAGAGTTAAAAAATCATTTCTCTCGACTAGTCATGTCTCACGACTATTAAAATTTGTCCATCACATGGTAGTCATGTAACAATCCAATATAGGGCGAAGTGTGCAAATACCTCATTTTTGGTCATTTCATTTAAGTAATACCCGTCTTATGTTTTTTTTTATTTTTTATTTTTTTTTATTTTTTATTACACGAGTATCCACTGTTTCTTTTGAGGGCAGCTGTTTAATAAATGACATCTCTTTATTTTTCTTGCAATTTATAGACCTTTTAGATAGAGTCGTCAATATGGGCTAAGGCCCGTGGACCGAACCAACCCAGCCCGTGATTTGATAGGGTTGGGCTTGAATTTTTGGAGTCCATTTAAGAACGAGGCTTTTTATCCCGGCCTGAGTAAGCCCACTGGCCCGTGGGCTTGAGCGTGCGTAGGTTGGGCCTGTCCGTGGGCCAAATAAAAAAATTTAATTAAAAAATAAAAAATAGAAAGAAAATGAAGTTCTTAAGACAACCTTGTCACAAACAAATTCAGATGTCTTTGGTATTGGATACGTCATAAGTGCCATGGAAGTTTCTTTGAGAAGTTAAGCATTACTTTAAATGGATGGAATACTGTCATTTTCTTTTGTGTTTTATTGAGATCTATTGGAACAAAGCTAGGTTAATATTCGTATTTAGCTAATTTATTGCTACTCATTAACTGTTTAGTTTGCTACTAATATCTCTATTGTGGAGGACTCAAATTAGGATAGAAGGGTAGGTGGCTTATCCTTTCACCATAGTAGTTGTAGTTTTGCTCATTTGTTTATTGCCATTTGATTTTTGCATTTGATTGCTGCTTATATTTGTTGGGCCATTGTACTTTGATTATCTTATTTATCTATAGTAGTTAATGCTCCTTTCTTTCCGGACTGTTCTATCATGACTTTCTCGCTTTTGTTATTCCTTGTTTTCATATTGTTTTCGATATGCTTGGCCCTATTTGACCTTTTGTCTTGTTTTCCTCTCTTTTGTCGAGGGTCTTTCGGAAACAGCCGCCCTACCTTTCAAGGTGGGGGTTAGCCCCGCATACTTTTTCCTCCCTGCATTCTACCACATGGTGGGATTATACTGGGCTTGTTGTTGTTGTTGGTTCGAGTGATCAATTATTAATATGTTAAGTGTATGTCAAAAGTTATTCAGTTTCGCATAAGGTTTGGTCCCTACAAGATCGTCTTCTTGCTCAGTTGTACCCAAAATATTTGCACAGATTGGTAGAGATATCATATTGAAGCCATACAATCAAATCTTTACTTGAAGCCAAACTTAATATGCACTATTAGAATCATTTTATTTGTGGATTTGAGACTTGGTCAACAAATAGTAACACTATGTAATAATGTAAATATTTATGTTAGCATTTTTAAATAGGAATTTAAATTAAAGAATTATGAAAAATATTTGTTTTAAAAAGGTCGGATGGCCCGGTTAGGCCCGCAGCCCACATAGTGATGGGTTAGGCTTCTTGTTTAAAGGTCCATCAAAATGGAGGCCACCACCTCCGCCCACAAATTCCAAAATTCACGTGGGCTAAAGCATTGGATGGGTACAAATTGCCAGCTGCGTTTGATAGCTCTACTTTTAAATCTGAAGATCCCTTGTGAGAGAACTGAAAATCCTATGAAAAAGCATTAGACAACAGTCTAAAATCTAGTAAATGTTAGATAACAGTCTAATAATTTGTCAATTTTAAAAATTATATTTGTAAAACTTGTAAAAATAAAGATAAAAACTAAACTATGGCCTAGAGGACATTTGCATTACATGGAGAATGACGTATATATACATAAGAAAAGAGTATATTTATAAATATGACAACGTTTTTCAGTTTACAAAACATAACAATAAATTTTCAGCCAAATGAAATATTATAAGGATGTTGTGTAAGTTATAGTGAAACATTAGGGATGATTTCGGCCAAAAGCTCCTTGAAATTAATACTTTTCTTCAATTGATATTTGCCACATAAAAAATGAAGACTCCGTACTTCAGTGGAAGATAATATTTTCAAGACACTTAGGCCATAGTTGGCATGATATAAAATATTTTCATGGAGAATGATACTTATTGTGGTGTTGGTTATCTTTAGTTGTCTACATACGTTCCTCTAAAGAAAAAAATTGATAAATAGGAAAACAACTTGTTCCTCAGTAATAAATTATTCTTCACTCTGGTCTTACATAATTTAAACTAGTATTACATTCTAACACTATTATGTCAGATCAAAGAGGAAATAATGATTTGGATTTTTTTTTTTTAAAGATTTATTTTTCAAGAAATTAGAAGTACTTTCCACCAATTTACATCATAGGAAAAGGCAAGAATAGTTAAGCTTTTAATGGTGAAATACTTGTAATTTAATGTATTAAGTATACCTGACAACAACATTGGTGAACAGTTGTAGGTGTTGTAAAGAGCCATAAATGTCATAAACATCGTCAATTACTATAATGAAAGTGATGGCTTTGGCGAGCCAATTCCTGAAATTAGAATGCTGAGGCTCGAAAGCAACACCAACTGACCACAAAAAGCTTTCAACAACTCTATCTCTGCCGAAGCTCATATTTCCTATCAGTCCAAGTTTTCTCCACCACCTATTATGAATCAACCACGGAACAAGATGTCAACTTTGTTGTGTACAATTATTTCCTGTTTTTACATCAATTTCTCCAAACAACAGGACAAGATGTTAGTTTTTTGTTTCCAGAATGTCTTGTTTTAATTATTTTTTTCCTATTTGTTTTTGCAGAGTGCCTTGTTCTTATTAATTACTTTTCTCGTAGGTTTAACTTAAATACATTGCATAAAACTTAAAGAATTTTTATACTAGTAGTGTAAGTGAACCTGTTACAACATGTTGCTAATTTAGCAAATTGTGAGCAGTTATCTATAGTTATATTTTGGATTTAAGCTATATGCATTGACAATGTAAATGTACGTGTAACCTGTTATAATATGTCACTAATTTTGCAAATCGTGAGCGGTTATCTGTGGTAATTTTTTGGATTTAAGTTATATGCACTGACAGTATATATAATTTTTTTTTACACGACCGGCGATTTTGACATATGATAGCAGATTAATTACCATTCTACCAGATTACCAATTAGTATTTATCAACACATTTACTAGTAATAAGCGAGCTAATTGTGTAAATAATATTTTGACACTATCAATGCATGGAGTAAACTCTTATTTTGTAGGTGACCTGACAACGTATTCTTTTTCCCGTTGTCAGTATGAAAGTTAAACTCTGTGACAATATATACGCTATTTTTTTTTTTTTTTTTTGTTTTCTAGTAATCTAAATCAAAGAAGATAAGATATGTTTTCGAGTTTCTCTATCTTGAACACCAAATCCATATCCATTTTGATAAATGAAGTGTGTGGCTCGCGCTTTATTCATTATGTTGTTTATTAATGGTCCTAGTTGTTGGACTAAAACGTCCCAAAGACACTCTTAACATGATATGATATCGTCCGCTTTTGGCCAATTCCGCATGGTTTTCCCCAAAAGGCCTAACATCATTAAGAGTATCCAACACCTTATAAGTAGCTCCTTTTTCTTTTCAGCTACTAATGTGGTACCTTGTTCGCACACCCAACAATCTCCCCCTTGAACTAAGTTCCACATGGCTCATTACCATAACTCTCGGGTCAGAGATTCAACATGTCTGTGTGCCACCCACATCGTTAGAGTATTTACGATCACCGAAGCCCAAAAGGCTGTGCATGCGTTTTCAAAGCTACGGGTAAAGGTTGTAAACCGGCCTACATAGGGGACGGCAAAAGTGCACTAAGTCGGCCCCACGCCACACTTCGCCATCTTCATACTCGTCCCGCGGCAAATCATCGCCTCGATATCATTGCTGGGCTAAACGGCCCGAAGACACTCTTAACACGATGCGATATTGTTCGCTTTGCCAGCCAAGCCTCACACCAAGGCCTCCCTAAAAGGACTCACATCATTAAGAGTATTCAACACCTTATAAGTAGCTCTTTTTTCTTTTCAGCAACTAATGTGGTATCTTGTTCGCACACCCAACACTAGTGATAATGCTGAATTGTCAAAGCAATGTTTGTTCATTTTCTTCCAAGTCTCCATCACCATGTCTTTGATATCCTTTCGTGCCACATCCTCCTCAACATTTGCTTCCTTCACGTAACACAAGACAGACGATGACACATGACCTCTTTCCAGTTCAGTCGTTAATTAAGTACTTGAAACTGTGAGATAATCATAACTTCAAAGTTTTTTTTCTAAAGAATTCAACTTTTACACATGTAATTTTATTTTTTACAGTATCAGATCACCTAATAAAATAAAATAACTACAAGTAACTATTCATAATAAGAGGAATTTGTAACTTGGAAAATAAGGAAGGTAATTAACCAACTACAACAAGTTAAAAATATACAATGATAGCGTAAATGTTTTTTAGTAATTACTAACTTATTTTGTAAAGTACTTACTATATTTTTATTGCTTTGTGAGAGTAACAATTTTTATTCGGCTAAATTATTTGAGAAATATTTTTCTTCATAGCTTGTATTTAGCCGATATTTTAAGTGTTTTAAGTGTGAAATTACCAAAAAAAAAAAAAAAAGGAAGAAGAAAAGAAAGTTACTAGTACTAGTTTTTAATTTGGTAAAAATAATTTTTTGATATAGGTTATATTGTCCTAAAAATAAAAAACACTTACTTCGTGGAGAAGTTTTTTCGTCCGCGGTTGACAAGCTAAAAACAGCTTCATGTACTACTCAAAAACGTTTATTTCTTTAGCAAAAGCTTGGCCAAATATTTTATTCCCTAAAATAAGTAATAAAGGAAATCGAAAAATAAACACTTTTGGCTTTTAAAAAATTGACCAAACATGTCATATTCCATATTAATAGTAGGAACAGAAACTGAAAATATTACTCCTACTAAATAATTAAGCACTCCCTCCATTTCAAAATGTTTGTTTTACTTTTCTTTTTCTCCATTAAAAAGAATGACTCTTTCTATTTTTTAGCAACTCTTTAGTTTCAATTTTTCATAGGACTTGTTTAAAATCACAAGATTAAAGGGCATTTTCGTACATTCTAGCTACATATCTTTAGTTAATAACCACAAGATTCAAAAGTTTTCTTTACTTTCTTAAACACCGTGTTAAGTCAAAACCAGACAAACATTTTGAAACGGAAGGGTATTACTTACGGCCGAAGTCTCAAGGTCGTTTCAAAATCGGATTATAAGGGAGGAATAGTGTATAAGGTCGTGTTCATTCTCCAGAAAATCCATAACTTATGTGAAATCTTATGCTAAACCAGGAAGAACATGAAGAGAGAGCACAGGGCCACCTAAGCCTGTTAAACGGTTCCGGTTCCACCGGTAACCGGAACCGGTTAAATCGGAATTGGAACCAGACCCGGTATAGCAGTTATGCGGTTGCGAAAATCGTGTTATACCGAGTCGGTTACGGTTTTCATTGTGGCTAACGATTAACCCGTCAATTTTTTTTTTTTTTAAATCTGGGCATTGTGACCATTATTGGGCTGTTGCCCAACGGTCCAATTTTATTTTTTGGCCATTGGCAACGGCCTAAAACCCCAATTTTGGCCACAAAATTCAAAAGTTTTCTTTACTTTCTTAAACACCGTGTTAAGTCAAAACCAGACAAACATTTTGAAACAGAAGGGTATTACTTACGGCCGAAGTCTCAAGGTCGTTGCAAAATCGGATTATAAGGGAGGAATAGTGTATAAGGTCGTGTTCATTCTCCAGAAAATCCATAACTTGTGTGAAATCTTGTGCTAAACCAGGAAGAACATGAAGAGAGAGCACAGGACCACCTAAGCCTGTTAAACGGTTCCGGTTCCACCGGTTAAACCGGTAACCGAAACCGGTTAAATCGGAATTGGAACCAGACCCGGTATAGCAGTTATACGGTTGCGAAAACCGTGTTATACCGGGTCAGTTACGGTTTTCATTGTGGCTAACGATTAACCCGTCAATTTTTTTTTTTTAAATCTGGGCATTGTGACCATTATTGGGCTGTTGCCCAACGGTCCAATTTTATTTTTTGGCCATTGCTTGTGGCCTAAAACCCCAATTTTGGCCACAACATTCAAAAGTTTTCTTTACTTTCTTAAACACCGTGCTAAGTCAAAACCAGACAAACATTTTGAAACGGAAGGGTATTACTTACGACCGAAGTCTCAAGGTCGTTGCAAAATCGGATTATAAGGGAGGAATAGTGTATAAGGTCGTGTTCATTCTCCAGAAAATCCATAACTTGTGTGAAATCTTGTGCTAAACCAGGAAGAACATGAAGAGAGAGCACAGCCAATACCTTTGTTAAACGATTCGGTTCAATTCGTTAAACCGGTAACCGGAACCGGTTAAATCGGAATTGGAACCGGACCAGATAGCTAGTTTTTTATGCGGTTGCGAAAACCGTGTTATACGGAGTGTTACGGTTTTCATTGTGGCTAACGATTAACCCGTCAATTTTTTTTTTTTAAATCTGGGCATTGTGACCATTATTGGGCTGTTGCCCAACGGTCCAATTTTATTTTTTGGCCATTGGCAACGGCCTAAAACCCCAATTTTGCCCCCCCCCCCCAAAACCCCCAAACTTTTATTTTTAACACTTTAACCCATTTCCCAATCCTATATAAATCGCTCTCCATTTTATTTTCATCCACACCAATTTTCTCTTCTCAAATTTCCAATTCTCTCAATTATTAGCTACTTTAAAGTTACAAGTTCTCTCAAATTCTCGATTATTAGCTATTTTATATTTTGCAACTATACAAAAATAAAGTGTTGGTGGAGTTGGTGGATTTGCAAGTCTAGCTGCCTTCAATTCAACATTTGTTTTGGCGGAATTTATTTCGGCAATTTGGTACCTTCGTTCCAACTCTATTTTTAATTTTTGCAATTTATTTTCTTGCAATTTATTTTCTTGCGATTTTAAAACATTTTTGCCAGAAACGGAAGCGTATATGATGAGTCAAGTTGACATTACTCAAAATAATCCAATTTTAGAACATGAACAATTAGAACACCGATTTGCCCAACCTATAATGAAATTATTGATGATGATGATGACGAAACATAATCATCGGAAAATCCGATAGGAGATAGTGATACACAACAAGGACAACAACCACAAGAATCCCAAACACAATAAAAAGCGACAAAAGTTTCGTACGCCAACCTCTAAAGTTTGAAATTTTATGATTAGAGATAGGGAGAACGAATTAGCCATATGTATATATGTAAAAAAACATTTCAATTCAAGTGTAAGAACAATAAGTCTGGGGGAACAGGAACACTAAGCAATCATTTAAGGACTACACATCTGGACGATTGGGTAGAGGGAACAGGTTCCGTAGGGGGTACTTAACGAACAATAGACCCACATACCGGAAAATCTTTTGGTTACAGCAGCAAAAAGAAAGACCATATAGAGATAGCTAAAATGGTAGCTTATGATTGTTTACCATTTTCCTTTCCTTCGGGGGAGGGTTTTGTTTCTTATATTCAACGTAGTTATAATCCGATGTTTGAGGGTATTTTTAGAAGTACTTGTAGAGCGGATATTATTGAGTTATATAAAAACACAAATTTTATTTGCGTCATTTACTTAATTCCTTAAATTGTAATGTTTCCCTTACCACTGATATTGGTCTTAGTCTTAATAAGTTAGAATTTTTTGCTATTACATATCATTGGATAGATGATAATTGGGTCATGCAAAAAAGAATTATAGCTTGTTTATACGATGAAGGTAAGGGGTCATCATGATGGTAAATTTTTAGCGGATGGAATGACAACTATTATGAATTTTTTTAACATTTACAAAAAAACAGTTTATATTGCTTTAGATAATGCTACTAACAACACAAGAGCTGTTAGCCTTATAAAAAGGGAATTAAAACCTCCACTAGCGGATAATTTTCATGTAAGATGCAGTTGTCACATTTTAAACTTGATTGTTAGATCTTTCCTTATTTGATGATTCTATTCAAAAGGTTAGAGATGCGGTTGCTTTTATTTTTCTTAATTCAAGTAAGGCTAAAATGAGAGATTTTAGAAATCAATGTGAGAGTCTTGGTCTTAGACCTAGGAAAATTGAAGTTGAAGTTGATACTAGGTGAAACTACACTTACATTATGTTGCAACAAGCATATGAATATAGGATTGCCATACAAAATACTCACAACAATCACAATAAAGAGGTTTCAGAGTGGTTATTTGATAGCGATTGGGAAGACGTTTTGGAATGTAAAGAACGTTTAGAACATTTTTATAATGCTACTCTTGTTTTTTCTAGACAATTTTATCCCGCGGTTACCGGAATTTTAGCATACTTGACCGAAATAGCTAGAGTTTTATTTGAGTATAAGGAAAAACCGGATTACCAAGCGGCTATTCATTCTATGAGCGAAAAATTTGAGAAGTATTATTTTCCCATACCAACTTTATTCATATTGGGTTGTATTTTAAATCCTTGTCTTAAAATTTCTTTTACCTCTCAATTGGTTAAATAAATTTATGACTATTTAGAAATTACCACCGAGGAACCATCACAATTTGAGGCCTTGAGTGCCATAGATATTGAGCATTAGATAAGTTTTTGAATATTATTCTAAGTTGGAAGAAAGTGTTGCTCCCAAAATGTTTTAGTATTTTTCAGTATATTTCAGTGTATTTCTGTGTATCAACAAACAGTATATCTAATTTTTCAGTATATGTCAGTGTATTATTTCGATGTATTTAAATATATTTATCTTTTTTTTTTTTTTTTTTTTTTTTGTAGAGGCCAATTTTACTCCACTTTGTTTTCACGATTTTTGTATTTTTCGTATTTCAATGTATTTCTGTATTTTGTATTTCTAATTTATGAAATAGTTTCTGATATATTTCATTGTATTCCATTGTATATACGCATACTACAACTTTATATTTCTTAAACAATCAACCATATTTCGTTGTATTCCAGCGTATATTTTTCTATATTTGGAAGTTTTCAGATCTTTGGTGGTTTTTTAATTCAAAAAGTTTTGATTGTGATAAAGTTGAGAGAGATTCGTGAGCTGTTATGGAATGCGTGAAATATGATTGATTTAATTTTACTTACCATTTTTTAAAAAAAAAAGAATCTGTTAAAAAAATATAGCCTATTTTTACTCAACCCGATTTTGTATTTTCATGCATTTCACTGTATTTTAAAATATTTGTTCCATAAATAGCTCCTGATTTCACTGGAGCGTGTTTACTGTATTTCTCTATATTTCAAAAAAACTGAAATACACGCGTTTTTAAAGAAAGCTACGCTCGGTAATTTTGCATTTTATAGTTATATCTAGTTAGAAGTCAATAAAAGGTAGCTATTTATGTAAGTTTCACTTTTTCTAACCCTAATAGAATTTTAATTCATGAATACTATTAGGATTTTTTTAAAAACATTTAAAGAGTATAATTGAATAATAATGACAAAAATAGTAAATGACAATTTTGTCTATTATAGAGACTTTTAATGAAGGACAAAAAGTTTAATTAACATTTTTAATGCTCTTCGTGCTTTTAATATAGTCTAGATTAAGATAAGAAAGTCACAAAAAATGGTTGTTGTAGGTAAAGGCCACCATTTCAGCCAATTCTATCCAACACTATTTTCAACCAACAGCTAGCCTCTAGCCCAATTCCCTTAACTAAGCCCAAATCCGTCTAAGCCCTAAAATTAACCCCAGCAGCCCACATCATATCTTAAACACAAAACTAGGGTTCTCATCTCCTCGTTCTCCAAAACAGCCGTCCATCGTCCTCTCCTCATTTGGCAAATATTTGACCTTCATCTCTCTAATGCACAAGTGGTTTCACCATTTTAATGCAAAACTCTGTCCTATATTTTCGAATTCTCTCACATAAATGGCTGCAACTCTGGATGATTTGAATGATCCTTTTTTCTGTCATATATTTTGGATCGATCTAAACCGATTTTTTTTTTATATTCAAACGGCCGTCTTTCAAATCCCGCTCAAAAGAACTCAAAAACCATAACCCTAGCCTCTTCTCCCACCTATACTCCAGCCGAAACCAGACTTTTTACCATAAAAAATCGTTCATCCCTCAGCGTTTTGAATCTCATTTAATACAATTTTTTTTTAACCTTAAAGAGTTACTGCTTCAAACTTTACTTTTAGAATCTTTCAACCTCTATTGGATTTTGCTTAAAGGGAAATAGATTTGAGGCTTCCAAAAGCTTTAGTTCATTGCCCAGTAGCAAGAAATGGGAGCATATTTGAGTCTCAATGCGAGACTCTTTCCGAGCATGGACATGGAGTCACTCTTCCCGAACTATTATTTCCTCTTGTCTTAGCTATGTAAAAGCCAAAATAGTAAAAATAGTTCCCCATACCCCTACTCTTTCGTGATGCTTGGGAAGAATTAGTATGGGTTATATGCTTTAATATTATTATGTCACCCTTTGTTACTTGACGCCTAGGATTCACGTCGAATTAATGGACTTCTTTAAAATCGGTAATTGAATCCTATAAACCTGCTTAATTGATAAGTCCACAAAAATTACTTATTTCATAAGTCAAAATTTAAGTTCAAATGACTTCTCAGAAAATCATCAAATCACATTTTTACAAGTTTGACCAGAAATTATTTTATTGCTTTTCTCAATTTCGTTAATCTAAGTCACCATTTTTTTACCCATATGTGGCTAAATATTTTTAACAGTTCGAAGCTTTCCATAAGTTTGCTACATTTTATTTTTCGGATGGCACAAATTGTATTCTTATGCTTATATAATTTAAACTAATAGATGTTCTACTTTCTACTTTAATGTTTTACTCATGCATTTATATTTTGTAAGATTTCAATAAATATAATTTAGTACAATATTCTCAAAATATTCATTCTTAGCCATATTTTAATTAATCTTAAGTCCGATCGGTTAATCGTCTTAATACGGATCTTAAAGGGTGCTTAACACCTTCACTTTAGATTAATTGAACCCTTATCTAGAATCTTAGATTTAGTAGACTTTAAACGGAGTTACTAAACTTACTATTAAGTAATTGATAGGTGTCCTAATTCACCTCTAAATTAATTAGGTGGCGACTCCTTAAGTTAGTCAATTAATTTAGGAATCACCAATATGTTGTAACTTAAATTAACCGGATTAAAATGGGGTATAAGAATGAATACTTCTTGTGATCTTAAACACCTCCCACTATCACAATTTACTTTTTAAAAACTTGCATTTGTGTGATTTTCCCAAAAAATAAATAGCCAATTAGCTCATTACTATAATCTACTAGTATAAGTATCCGTGCGATGCGCGGATAGTGTTAGAGAAAAAAGTCATAAAAAGTTACTATATTATCTTATTTGCTTGACAATATTAATAATTTTATTATTTTATTAATTGTGAAATTTAAATTATTTGATTCACAATAGGCGGGAAGGAAATCATTTCTTCCATCTTGAATTGCCTTAAGATTTTGTATTATATGCAATTAGATTCAGAGTTTGCTGACCAATCCACAAAATTACTTACCAAGATGATAGAAAAAGTTCAACAAGATTATTAATTTGATAGCGAGATGTGAATACTTCTTGTGATCTTAAACTCCTCCCACTATCACATTTATATCTCTTGAATTTCAAAAGCGTAGGCATTAAGTTCAAATTTTCATCTTTTAATTCTAAAATTCTAAAATATTAAAGCTTGTCCTAAAAATTGCCAAGTAGCTTTATAATAGCTTGTCACTTGACTTAACCATATTGCAAACTACTCTTCTTATGAGTTTATGTCTATTACTTTAATAATTTGTTCATACATGGGGTAAATGATTACCACACAACATAATGAGACGCTATGTTATATGTATTCACTTCTATATGGTAGAAATTTCAAATATATCACCCGGTTCTTGCATTTTCTTTGCATTAACTAACTATTCTAGTTGTTATGTATATGTCTCATGTGGCAGCAGAAAATCGCGACAATAAAGTTACTTGGAAGCACAGATAAATTAATTAATGCACAAAAACTAAGTTATAAAGAACCAAATTACGATCACTTAATGAAAACGAAGGCTTACTAAATGTTTGAAGTATTTTTTTTTTTTTTTTTTTTGCGTTACAACAGTTGGAAGGGAAAGCACGCCATAACTTAGTTTAATATCATATAGGATCCGGAACAAAACGATAAAAAGATAAAATCAAAAGAAGAGAAGCAAAGAAACTCAATGCCGGACAACATAGAAGATCAATAACCAAACATAATGAACCTATCATGGAAATTCATCGAGAAGCCCGAAAGTTTCTAATCAATTATATTTTGTCTCCAAAGATATAGCAACTCCATTCCTTGAATTCTCTTTTTCCCAATAATATCATAAAATTTAAAGACGTGAGTGTTTAGTACTTTCTCCAATCTCCAGACGAGTCATGTCTCACACCTATTAAAATTTTTCCATCACATGGTAGTCATGTAACAATCCAATATAGGGCGAAAGTGCACAAATACCCCATTTTGGTCATTTCATTTAAGTAATACCGTCTTGTGTTAAACTTGCCGGCAATTTTAATTTGAACATTCCATCTACGATTTACAGTCTGTTCCAAGCAACACCTGAACACAAAACAAAGTGTTTTTTGTCATGAATAAATGTGGATAGAATACGTGGATGCCATGTGGCTATCACTGTAGCTTCCTGTTTTACCCAAGTTTTACTTTTGCCTATAAATATACATATGGTGTAGATGAAAATACATTCAAAATAGAAAATAGAAAAGTACTACTTCTTGCTTTCTCTCTGTCTCTCTCTGTGCCTTTTTGGTGCTTTATAATTTTAGTACACAATTTTATTTTACAACACGTTATCAGCACGAGGCTCTATAAATTGTGTTTTTCCTTTGGAACAAGTTGAACTCCATTTCTCGTGAGGTATGTCTCGATGGTCTAGTGTTAAGATTATTAGGCCTAATTGTCAATTCTCACTGCACATTAATATATTCTGCCAAATAAATATTAATTTTATTATCTGTGTTTTTAAAAACTGTTCTTCCATCATAATATAAAACTTGAACTATATGCTTTATCACTATGCTTATTATTATTATTATTATTATTATTATTATTATTATTATTATTATTATTATTATTATTATTATTATTATTATTTTTACCTGATTCCACAGTTGGTTATTTTAGTATACATAGTACAATAATTACTTTACAAACATAACTATTTGTCTTGACAAGAAAGAATATAGTACATGATTATGTGCTGCCCATAACTGTCGAAGTTTTCTTTTTTTTGACAATATTTCTTATTATGTCTAACTTTGGATATTTTCTTTGATAGTTTTCACTATGTCAAATTTATCAAAGCTTGAATTTGTAGCACTTGATATCACCGGAAACAACTATTTATCATGGGTCCTTGATGCTGAAATTCACCTTGAGGCTAAAGGCCTTAGGGATACTATTAAACAGGGAAATAAATCATCAAGTCAAGATAAAGCCAAGGCTATGATTTTCCTTCGTCATCATCTTGACGAAGGAATGAAAATTAAATATTTAACTGTGAAAGATCCACTTGAATTGTGGAATAATTTGAAGCATCGATATGAAGACCTAAAGCTGATGGTATTACCGAAAGCTCGATATGAATGGATGCATCTCTAGCTCCAAGATTTTAAAACTGTAACTGATTATAATTCTGCTATCCATCAAGTTAGTTCTGTATTAAAATTGTGTGGAGAAACTATCACTGATGAACACTTATTGGAGAAGACTTTTACCACTTTTCATGCTTCAAATGTGTTGCTACAGCAACAATACCGTGAAAAGGGGTTCAAAAAGTATGCTGATTTAATTTCATGCCTACTTGTGGCTAAGCAGAATAATACTCTATTAATGAAAAATCATGAGTCCCGTCCCACTGGTTCTGCTCCATTCCCTGAAGTGAATGCAGCAACAGGTTACGATAAGCCTGAAAGAAAGTAAAATAATTACCGTGGTCGTGGCCATGGTCGTGGATGTGGACGTGGACATGAAAGGGGACGTCATAATTATCGTCAGCATAGTAAGAATAAACAAGAGACCAATAAGGGTTCTCAAAATAATCCTTCAACAGATAAAGTTAATATGTGCCACCGATGTGGTATGAAAGGTCATTGGGCACATATTTGTCGTACACCCGATCATTTTGTCAAGCTTTATCAGGCCTCTCTCAAAGGGAGAGAAAATAATGTGGAGGCACACTTGACCTTTCGTAATAATGATGATGAGCAAGCCCCTCAAACAAGCACGATGATATTAAGGCAAATCCTCGCAATAACTATAAAGATGATGATTTTAAAAACCTCTCAAATATTACTCTTTTAATTATCGGAGACTTCTATGATGATATTTACCGAAGAAACCGATCATCTCTTCGGGGAATAGTACTATGAGAAAGATTGTTGTTTACTTTTATGTTTATCACTAGTTTGTTTTTCTTAAGTGTATTTCCTAAAATATGATGTCTTACTAGTTTCTATATTTCTAGTGCAGTTTCCTAAAGTTGTTTGTTCTCACATATCTTATAATGTAACTTTTATTTTTATGAAGAATATGGAAATTCCCCCGAAGTGCAAAAATAATTGATTGGACCCAAGATCAATTACGATGATATATGTCTTATAGATAGTGCTACAACAGACACTATTTTAAGAGATAAGAAATACTTCTCTTATTTGGTGATGAAAGAAGCCAATATTAATACAATATCTGGAAGTACAAGATTAATTTAAGGCTCCGAAAAAGCTAATTTATTATTATCCTAAGAACAAATTAGGCAATTAATGAAGCATTATATTGTAGTAAGTCTCAAAGAAACCTACTGAGTTTCAAAGACATTCGCCAAAATGGCTATCATATTGAGACTACAAATGCTGAAAAGATTGAATATCTTTATATTACTTCAATTCAAGGAATTCTCTTGTGCTGCATGTTCTCAAGGCAAATTAATTACTAGACCATCATAACTTAATGTTGGGATTGACTCCCTTGCATTTTTGGAACGTATACAAGGTGATACATGTGGGCCCATTCACCCACCATGTGGACCATTTAAATATTATATGATTTTAATAGATGCATCTACAAGATGGTCACATGTGTGTTTGTTTTCAACTCGCAATTTGGCATTTGCCAGACTACTTGCTCAAATAATAAGATTAAGAGCACAATTTCCAGATTATGCAATTAGGACAATTCGCCTCGATAATGCTGGTGAGTTTACATCCCAAGCTTTTAATGATTATTGTATATCAATTGGGATAAGTGTTGAGCATCCGTTGCTCATGTTCATACACAAAATGGTCTAGCGGAATCATTAATCAAACGCCTCCAATTAATTGCTAGACCAATGCTTATGAGAACAAAACTTACCATTTCGGTATGGGGTCATGCTATTTTGCATGCAGCAACTCTTGTACGGATTCGACCCACAAGTTATCATAAAGTCTCCCCATTACAATTGGCTTTTGGTCAGGAGCCGAATATTTCCCATCTCAGAATATTTGGATGTGCGTTATATGTTCCAATAGCTCCACCACAACGCAAAAAGATAGGTCCCCAAAGAAGGTTGGGGATATATGTTGGGTATGAATCTCTTTCTATTATAAAATATTTGGAACCTATGACTGGAGATTTATTTACGACAAGATTTGCTGATTGCCATTTTAATGAATCAATATCCCCAGCATTAGGGGGAGAAAATAAGTAGCTGAAAAAGGAGATAGATTGGAATGCAATATCATTATCTCATTTAGATCCTCGTACAAATCAATGTGAACTTGAAGTTCAAAAGATAAACTATTTGCAAAATATTGCAAATCAACTGCCAAATGCATTCACTGACCTATCAAGGATTACTAAATCTCATCTTCCGGTTGCTATTGCTCCAATTCGAGTTGATGTCCTGGTAGGACAATCAATTAAGGCAAATGAGTCTAAACCACCTTTAAAGCGTGGTAGACCGATCGGTTCCAAAGATAAAAATCCTCAAAAGAAAAGGAGCAAATAATCAAAATGATAATAATATGGAGGTCGTTGCACAAGAAGAGCAACGAGACATAACAATTGATAAAACCTCGGAAGAGGTTCAGGTACCTGAAAATAATGAAAATGAAGAGATCTCAATAAGTTATGTCTCCTCAGGAAAAATATGAAACCAAAATGATATAATTGTCGACAATGTTTTTGCCTATAATGTTTCTATTGAAATAATGCAACAAAGTGAGGGTCTTGAACCAAAATCTGTCAAGGAATGTAGACAGAGAAATGATTGGCCAAAATGGAAAGATGCAATTCAAGTTGAATTAGCTTCGCTTGAAAAACGCGAAGTTTTCGGACCTACAGTTCGAACACCTGAAGGTGTAAAGCCAGTGGGGGTACAAATGGGTTTTTGTGGGAAAACGAAATGAGAAAAATGAAGTCGTAAGATATAAAGCACGACTTGTGGCACAAGGGTTTTCGTAAAGACTCAAGATTGATTAGACGGAGACATATTCTCTCGTGGTGGATGCAATTATCAAGTATATCTTATATAACCGGCAGTTCTTGAAAAACTTGATATGCATTTGATGGATGTTGTCATAGACTATTTATATGGCTCACTGGACAATGATATTTTCATGAAAATTCCCGAAGGATTCAAAATGCCTGAAGCATATAAAGATTCCCGGGAAAATTATTCAATAAAGCTTCAGGAATCTTTATACGGATTAAACAATGAGGGCGCATGTGGTATAATCGCCTTAGCGAATACCTATTGAAAGAAGGTATAAAAATGACCCAATTTGTCCTTGTGTCTTTATGAAAAGGTTTGGATTAGAATTTATCATAATAGCTGTATATGTTGATGACTTGAATATTATTGGAACTCTGAAGTGAGCTTCCAAAGGCAAGAGAATGTTTGAAAAGAAGGAATTTGAAATGAAAGACTGGGAAAAAATGAAATTACTTCGTCTTGGTCTACAAATTGAGCATTTTACAAATGGAATATCTGTCCTCAATGAACATATGCTGAAAATATTTTAAAGAGATTTTACATGGATAAAGCACATCCATTAAGTACCCCAATGGTTGTGAGATCACTTGATATTAATAAAGATCCCATTTCGACCTTATGGAAATGATGAAGAGCTTGTTGGTCTTTGAATACCATATCTCGATACAATTGGGGCATTAATGTATCTTGCCAATAATTCTCGACCGATATAGCTTTCTGTTAGCTTATTAGCAAGATTTAGTTCTTCCCCAATAAGAAAATACGGAATGGTATGATAAACATATATTCGATACCTCTAAGGACCTATTGATATGGGGCTGTTTATTCAAATGAATCAATTCACAACTAATTGGTTATGCAAAGATCACGGGATATTTGTCCGATCCACATAAAGGTCGATCCTAGACAGGTTATTTATTTACATGTGGAGGTACAGTTATATCATGGCATTCAACAAAACAAACTATGGTTGCTACTTCTTCAAATCATGCAGAGATAATAGCCATTCATGAAGCAAGTCGAGAATGCGTTTGGTTGAGATCAATAACTCAACATATTCAGGAATCATGTGACCTTCCTTTGGAGAGAAATATTCCAACAACATTATACTAAGATATTTGCATGCATAGCTCAACTTAGAGGTTACATTAAAGGAGATAGAACAAAACATATTTCACCAAAATTCTTTTTACTCATGATCTTCAAAAGAAGGGTGAAATAGATGTTCAACAAGTTCGCTAAAGTGGTAATTTAGCAAATTTGTTCAACTAAGGCATTACCAACCTTAACATTTGAGAAGCTTAATATACAAGATTGAAATGCGTGCCTTGAGACATTAAGTGATGTTTCCAACAGGGGAGTAAATGCCTGGTCTCTTTTCCTTAACCAAGGTTTTATCCCACTGGGTTTTCCTGGTAAGATTTTTAATGAGGCAACAAGTCAGGCGTATTACAAATAACTATGTATAGTACTTTTCTTTCACTAGAATTTTCAGTTTACATGGACATCCAAGGGGGAGTGTTATGAATAAATGTGGATAGCATATGTGGATGCCATGTGGCTATCACTGTAGCTTGCTCTTTTACCCAAGTTTTACTTTTGCCTATAAATAGCTACATGTGGTGTAGATGAAAATACATTCAAAATAGAAAATCGAAAAGTATTACTCCTTGCTTTCTCTCTTGCTTTTCCTTTCTCTCTCTCTGTGCCTTTTTGTTGCTTTGTAATTTTAGTACACAATTTTATTTTATAACATTTCTATTATACACTTCCGACTCAAATTTTATCACTTCCTTTTATTACATGTATTAACCTCAATAAGCCAAAAACCTTAGGCCTGTTTCAGAGGAGGTGACATATTTTATATGGTTAACTTAATTGTGTAATAAACACTTGACAATATGCGGAACTTTTTTTTAAAACCGAAAATGTCTAATAAGAACATTTTATCATGTGTTCAGGTGTTCAAGAGGAATAGGCCGTAGTTCGAATCTCTAAATGAAATTTACTGGTAAATTTAAAGGACTGTCAATATATTCCACCTAACATATTTATATCTTTAATAATAAAATATTTATAATTACAAATACTATATAACTAATTCAATTAAATTCATCATCTTGCATGTTCAAACGATATTAAATTCAATCGTTATATCAATAGAAGAACATTCATTTTCATTATTTAAACAAATATTGCATTTAGTGTAACATCAATAGCTATCTTTAAACAAATTGTTCTTCTCATCGTTTTAATTAATTGACAAAATGCATACGTACAAAGCACTTACACTAAAACTAGTATATATATATATATATATATATATATATATATATATATATATATATATACACACACCAAAATTAAGGGGTAGTAATTTTCCAGTAAGTTCTTTCAATAAGAAAAGTTCAAAGGACAAAGTAGGGAAATTAATGTTGTTTTTCAATAAATTTTTAACAATCCTACTCGGTACTTCTTCACTCCTATATTTCCTCTTATCATGTAGTTATATTTTTAATTTTCTATCTATCTCCCAAAGTTTTAAGTTTTTTTTTTTAATCGACTCTTTGTCTACCATGAATCTTGTTACATCACATCTCTTCTCTTAACTTTTGTTCTTAATAGTACTTTT
>NC_081343.1:57190581-57236062 GCF_029784015.1 Lycium ferocissimum
TAATTATTTCGCTTCACATTTGATAAATAGTACAATATATGATATGTGAAGACAATAACAATTAATATGTAGAAAATAAGGATTTAGCGTTGTCTTGTGATTAATTTGACGTTCAACCCTCAAAATGAAACGATGACTAACCGTTTAAAATTTGTGATAAAGTAATGCTCATAATGTTGAAAATAACAAGAGGGATATTAATAGTAGTAGAAATAAAAATAGTGAAAAATAAAGTATTTTTAGCTCGTCGGAAGAAATTTAAAACCCGATTAAATTAAATGAAGCAGGACAAAATTAAAAATAACAATGTCTATATATACATGAGTTCCATCCATTGGTATTGGATGCAATCGGTTTATATAGAACTTTACAAATTTGTGGGATTATTCTTTTGCTTATTATACATTTGTGTACAGCTCCGAATCTACTAATGCTAATGTCTTTATTATAAATTTCTTATCTTCATTACATACTAGAGCTTCATGGTCTTCTACACTCATTAGCTCTGCTTGAGAATCTTCTGGTATTGTTCTTAATGGTTGTATATTAGATAAACCTATTTCTTCATCTTCACTATCTGCTTCTTTTTGTTTTCCTTTTTCTAATTTATATAGTCTGGTTTCTAATTCATTTAGTCTAGTTTCTAATGTCATTATTCTTAGACTAATAGTAGGGTCTTCTATTTTTTATGTTTTTCTTCTTTGTGTATTTTTGTCTTAAATTCTTTTTCTATACACATGATACATCCTTCTATAAAACAGTTTTTACATTTTGCCCTTTTATCTCTACTAGGAAACCATTTACAAGAGAAACATGCGTTACTATCTAATCCCTTATTTCGTTCGAACTCATGATTACAGTCTTCAGATATATTTGCTAGATTATCTATTTGAATTGGTTCTAAATCTAGTTTTTCTAATCCTATTTCATTGGTTAATTCTTCTGCTTCTGAGTCTGATGAGTCTGTTTTAATTTTTTCATCAGTGTCTACACTTACTATGGAGTATATACTTTCTGTGTCTGACATATATTCATTCATCTACATTTATTAAGGTTTCTTGAAAGTCTTCAATCAGCTGTGAATTTCGTGTCTTATTATTTATTCTTTTTGGGCATGTATTTGCTAAGTGTTCTATACTCCCACAATTAAAACATTCCAGTTTATTTTTATAATTTCTATTTGTTCTGTATTTTCTTATATGTCTATTTCTATATCTAAATAAGGTTTTCTAGCTGATGATTTTCTAAGATAATATTTCTTTCTATTGTATTGAGGGTAATTTCTATTATATTGAGTTCTATATTTTTTATACTTTTTCTTTTTATAATTGTCTTTATCGTAACTCTGAGTAGTGTATACCACGCTTTTACAAAAATTTATTTTATTTTGTTTTAATTGTTTTTGTATTTGTAGATGCATGCATTTTTCTTGTAGTATATCCATTATATGTTGTATTCTATGTCCTATTGACCATTTTAGAGTCGGGTTTTGTACTACTCCATCTCTTTTAGTCCATCTGTCTTCTATTTCTCTTCCTAAAGCTCCTGGTAATATATTAAATAATTTTTTACTTAATTCTTGGTCAAAAGCGTTTCCACTAATTGTGCAATAATAAAAATAATCATTTAAAAATTTCTTAATATGAAATCAACTACTTATACTTAATTGTTCTAATTTGATTAAAGCATTTCTTTGTAGTATTACTAATCCACTATTTGGATCTTCTCCTACGATTAAAGTATGTATTTTATTAGTGAAATTGTATGGATTTGCTCCCATGGACACTAAGTATTGAAATTCCATCGAAAAATCTTCCTTATATGCTTCCCATAGAGCTCTAGCTGATTCTCCTAAAAATGTTTCTAAATATTTATACATAGTTTCAGCATCTGTATCATTATAAGTTTTTATATAGTTTGCTACCGCTATTCCTTTCCAAAGGTCTATTACTGAATTTCATCTCTGCGGATCATGAGCTGCTATATTTAATATCTTTCCTTTATTACCTCCTTCTTGGAGAATAATAGGTTCTTCTATAGGCATTCTCTTTCCTGATAGTTTTATATTGTCTATAGGTTCTCCTGCTGTTCTAAAAACTCTTCTTCTAGGTACGTTTTCTGTACTTGTGTCTACCGTGTATTGTTCTCCAGTAGTTCTCTGAAATGGACTAGAACTAGATGCACTAGATTCCATTAATTCTTTTTGGCTTATTATTGAGTCTAATTCTATTTCTTCATCACTGTCTTGTATATCTTCCAATATTTTATCAAAAGCGTCTAATTTCTTTTGGTATATTTGTTCTACTCTATATCCCCAATTATCAGTTCTAGCTTCGTATAATTTGAAGTGACTTATAGTTTCTTCTATTGTTAGATCTCCTAACTTACATCCTTTACATCTAAAACTTATATTTTTATTATCTCTATGAAGTCTTTTTGCTTCTTCTATAGCTATGTCTACTTCAAACTCTTCTTGTATTAATTCCATATTCACGAAGGTTGACTCAGTAGTTTCATTTTCATCTAAAGTACCTTCTTCTTCTATGTCTCTTTGTGGTGCATAATTATAATTGGTAAATCTTATAGATGTTTCTCCTCTAGAGTTAGTGTACATTAGGTGTGACTCTGGCTGCAAAGTCTTCTTTCTACTAAAATCTTCTAAATTTCATTCTAACCCTGCGTATTCTTCAGGATTTATTTTTATGGGTTTAATTAGATTTATTCCTCTATTTCCCATTAATTCTACAACATATTCTACTTTAATTTTAAACTTGGTATTATTATTATTCGTCATTTTTCCTAAAAATCCTACGCACATTAATAAATTATTACCATTACACATTTCTTCGTATCCTTTGGTCTGTATTCCTATTTTTATATGTTTTTCAAATTCTACTAAATTCATTATAAAATCTGGAATAATATAAAAAATTTCTCCATTATTTGTCATATCTACTTCTGTTATTCCTATTATTGACTTCTTCATGTCTGACCATCTATCATTGTAAATTACTATTAGGACTTTAGTTCCTAAATTTTTTCTAGTTAATCGTTTTAATCCTATTACTATTAATCCCATATGCATTAACGTCCTTCCACTATTTTTTATTTGTCTTAAAGCTTCTGGATTTATTAGATTTATAGTAGTAACTTTAGTTCCTATGGCTGATAACTGCTCTTCTCTATAGTGTCTATATAATTGTGTTGTTCCTGAAAATTGTCCTATGTTGTATAAAGTCTTTAGATTTAATAATTTTAATTGATTTTATTGGAAAATCTGGATCTCTCGGTCTACATCTATTACCTCACTTAACTGTTGGTTATTTTCCTATGTTGTTCTTCTACTTAAAATTCTTGATAAGAAATTATTACCTATTCTATCGTCTGAAAAACTTACTCTTGGTCTTTCTTGCCTTTCTGATCCTCCTTCGATTCTTGATCTAATTGGAAGAAGGTCCATTTTTGCGCTTTTCTAGTTATTTTAACTTTTTCCTTTTGAGGTGTTATTTCTACCTTTTTTAGTTAGTCTATTAATTCTTCGACTTCTTTATTTTTAGAAGTTTCTATATTTTTCTCTTTTTGTTGTTCACTTACTAGTCGTAGACGTTCACTTATTATTTCTAACCTTGGTATTATTATTTCTATTTTCTTTATTATTTCTATTTTCTTTATTATTTCTAATAATAATGAGATTATGGAAATATTTTGTTTTAGAGTTATTTGATCAGATTTGGCGTTAAGTATCTAATCTTTATAGTCTTGTGGTAAATGTATAGACTTTTCTATTAATTTTGAGGCTTCTTCTTGGGCAAAAGTTGGTCTACTCATGAAAGAGTGATTTCTTTTAGTTCTTCTACTGTCCTTTTTAATTCTTTAATATCACTAGTTAAAACTTCTACTTGTTACGTTATTTGAGAGACTATTTGGGTTGTCTTTAGTTCTATTTCTTTTGGTTTTTCTGTAATAACTTTAACTAACCTTTCCATTTCAGTCTTTGTAGGTAATTTTTCTAAATTAAATTTGTTAATTAGAATCTGGACTTTTCTTTCTAATTCTAATTCTTGTGATTTTAAGTAATTAAGATTTTGTTCTAATTTTTCTGAAGTTTTCTTTTGCTTAGTTTGGGATGCTTCTACTACCTCTAATATTCTAGTAATGTCTTTATTATTTTCTTGTATTTTTTCACTAAAATTTATGACTAGATCTACTAGTGTATCAAACTATTTGTCTTCACTATGTAATATATGGTCTCCGTTACTAAAATTACACTTTATAATACTATGATCTTTTAATGCTCTATATTTCTTTTCTGGGTATATTCTTAAGTCTAAGTATTCTAGATTTTTTAATGTATCTATTTTTTCTAGCTTTGTTTATTATCCTAGGGGAATCTTTATTTTACAGACTTTCTTTTGATAATCTATATTAGTGTAAGTCTTTCTATATCTTCTCTTATACCTTGTAATTCCCAAGTTATAGCTGAGATTGTATCTTCGTTGATTAGGCTTTGTAACAGTCTATTTTCTATTATAGATGATAAAGTTTCTGAATTTATTATTTCTAAATATGCGCTTAAAGCTTTTTCTACTTGTCTATATTCTCGTCTTTTCTCTATATCGCTATATAAATACCAATAATTTATAGCTATTTGCTTCACGAAAGGTTGTGTTCTCATACAGTTAATATGGTCCGAATCGCTTTTGTTTTTTAGAGGTCTTTCTAGATTTTATATATCCTAGTTATATATCCTAGCAACTTATATTCTAATCCTGATATTATATCTATTAATTCTTGTAGTCTTAACTGGTTTTCTTTGGTACTACTTAATCTGATATATTCTGGGTCTAGGCTATTTAATTCTTGTTTGACTTCTAAATAATGATCTTGCATCTATTAATCAAGAAAGTTTCTTACCGAGTACGTTAATTATTTAGACACAGTTTGTCGAGAAGAATTAATTAATAATACAACAGTATTAAGTTTTAGAAATAATCTTCTTTGAGAAATTCATTTTATCAACGACGAGATATTTAGAACTGAAGATCGTATTAGACAACTAGTGTTTCTGCAAGCCATGGTTTGAGTCAATATCATATTGGCAGGTACGTAGTATATACATATAAGAACCATTTAAATGAGCAGGAAAAAAATGTGCGAATGTCATTCAATTATTTGCTTTTGTCGCTAGCTGAGTGCTTGAGGGGTCGTCCTTTTCATATATATATATATATATATATATATATATATATATATATATATAGTTTCACAAGGCCCGTTCGCCCCGTTGCCGCCCAACTCGATATAAAAAGTAATATTTTAATTAAAGAAATATAATTTATGTTGGTAATAATTAAACTCCAAATAAGTATATTTTCAATATATAAAAGCAAAACTTTCATTTCACTCCTTTAATATCTTAACATTTTGATGAAATTATTTACTTCAAATTAGATACGGAGCCATAATTTGAAATATATGAGTTTCGAATCCTAATTTTTTAAGTTATTTAGTTCTAAATTAATAATTTATACATATTTAATGAACTTTTAAGACAAATACAGAATTTGAACCAAAGTGCTACCGAATCTGATCAAATCGGTAGCTGACACTCTAATTCCGCCCTACTTCAAACTCATTTTGTGTTTAAAAGATTAATTTTAGTTAACCAAACAAGATATTTTAAAGATAACATGATCTTGACTGATAATATTGTCTTCATTTTCAACATTATATGACATCATTTAATAATTTTTAAAACTATCTGAAAATCATTTTTGTACTAATCTTGGTAAACACATATGAGCTCATTAAAGTATAAATATAAAGTAAAAGAAATGCCTACATATGAGTAAAAGAATTTTAAATTCTCAAATTTGATAATACAAATATAAATTAAAAGAAATGCTTACATGTAAAAATCTATAATAAGCAACAAATGAAAAAGGAGAAAACAAAGAGCAACAAGAAGCAATAATATCTAGCGAAGAAATGACTATTTTTATAGGTTAATAGATAAGATCAATAGAAGAAAGCAACAGGAAAAATAAAGTGCAGCGGATGGCCCCATTTCCTCCCTTAATCAGGGGTCTTGAGTTCAAGCCTAGGTATGGAAAAATCCTTGGTAGGGAGCGCTTTCCCTGATTGGGCCCTATGCGACGCGAATCTAGATTAGGCGAGCTCCAATGCGGGTACCGGATAGAAAACAAGTAAATAAGGCAGGATGTTCGACAACTTTTAAAAAGTAGACCACAAGAACAAAAAATTAATTTGACTTTAAAAAACAAGATCAGGACCTAAAAGTAATTAATTAAAAAGTTTAAAATTTTTTGAGAAAGTTTTGTGAGGACTACAAAAGCCCTTTTGTTGTCCCTTATATATAGTAGTAATATTGTTAACTTGTCCACTTACTTCGTGCGGTCAAATATTATTTTACCAAATTTAGTTCGCATCGAATGAATAAGCTGATCTTTATAATGCAAAAAATAAATAACAAATATAAAATAAAAGAGATAACATAACTTTTTTAAATAAAATACCTAAGGTAAAAAATACATGTGAAAAAAATAAAAAAAATTCCAAACAAAAGTACCTCATATTTTTTGTAGTTTTATAATGAGAAAGTGGACTGCTGGTCATTATTGTCAAGTTTCAATCTTGATACCAATTTTTGGTTAAATCTCAATTTCTCCAAGATTCAAATAGATTCGTACACAATAAACAACTGCGATGAGTTCTTTCGACCTTTTTCTCATGAATCTCAATATATGCCTAAAAAAATAAAAATAACCATCACTTAGTCAATCATTTTAAAATTAAAGTAGAAATGCTAAATTACTAACAACCACGATAGTGATAGATATGTAACAAAAGAAATTACACTTGGACCATTAAAAGACAAAAACATATAAAGAGCTGTAGAATTTTAAAAATAAGAAAAGAAAAATGTTCAGAAGTGTTCTTGGAATTATAACGTTTATTGTATTTTGTGGTCCATCTCTGCGGTGCATCCTTACTCGAAGGCTAGCTTAAGTGACGACAGTGAATCTCTTTTGTATCAACTTTTAATTCAGCATCATAACTTACCGAAAAATCAACGGCAATGGTCAATTATGTTCTTGAACTATGCCAAATAGAACTGATAATTCACTGATCGCTAATAGTTGGCCATAGGGATAAATATGTTTTCACCTCCATTAAAAGTTAAGTACTAACTATGCTCTTATTTTCCAATGGCAGAAGCTTAACACGCGGTGATGTCATGTGTCCCGCAATTAAAATTATTTTCAAATTTCCAAATGTTTGGTTTATAGGTAGAAATTCTCTTTTCATGATGACTTTGTTTTTTTATAGTGTGAAGTTTCTGTGTCTGCATGGTAGAAAAAATGGACATAATGTTTCTGCAAGCCATGGTTCGAGATAGTATCATATTGGAAGGTGTAGAAGATATATATAAGAACAGTTGTGAGGACAAATACATAAACCACAATTTTTTTTATTAATGTCTTCATATATAAGTAACATATATAACTAGGTGATTAAATTGCTTCCCAATTCCCATCTATCTAAAATTTGGTGTACAGATTTATATGGTGAGAGGTAGCAGGTATTCCGTGAAATTAGTCGAGGTGTGCACAAGCTGACCAAGATATCACGGTTACGAAAAAAATAAAAAGTAAGAAGGAGAAAGAAAAAAGAACAAAAATGAAATTGGACTCCTTAAATTCGAAAACCAACTAAAACATACAAAAAACGTTGTAAAGGATGCAAGATGAGAAAATTATTGTTTGGACTTGGAAATATTAACAAATTTTCCATTTTTCTGGTCGAGAGAGGAAAAACGTTTCCTGCTTTTCAGATATAAAAAAAAAAAAAAAATGTTTTACGTTTTCTAGAAGTACTGTTTAACTCTATATATCGATTAGTACATTCAAGGGGTGTTTCGCTAAAAGGTCACTCTCAACACTTATTTTGACAAAAGGCCATATATAAGTCTCAAAGAATTGGCCAAAGGGCCATTATTTATGACATCATCAAATGAAGTCTCCCATTTTGTCACCCCCATACCCAAAGTTTTAAAAAATACAAACCAGCCCCGAACCACCAACATTTAATTACCCCAATTTAGCAGCCCAATTTTTTTTGTTCCCTCCCTCCAAAAGCTCGTTGCTCCCCATTTCTGCACTTTTCCGATCCTGTTTCCGGCCAAATTTCTGGCTTTTCATTTGAAAATCAGTCCCAAAAGACGGATTTCTTCCCCACTTTCAGTCATTGTAACTTAAATCTCTTAGAAATCATTGAAAAGAACCTCGAATTATTTTCACCATTGTTGTCAAAGCTCAATTATCAGGTGCCAACACCGTCCGCGTCTACTGGTAGTGGAGTTTTTTTTTTTTTTTTTTAATCCTCTTGTGGAGTCAATTCTCCATTAAAAGAGCATACCCCTGCTATTTTTTGGGTTTGAATCTGGTACTGTTCTAAGTCTAGGCATCGACCAATTATATCTTTGGATCATGTGTATAATGGATGGGGAATCTAATATTAATAATCAAGTGTTAATATAGTGTTAAAATAGCATCAAGTCTTTTTATTTATTTTATTTAATTATAGCCTGTTTAGGCAAATATTTGATGATGAAGGACCATTACTTGTTCTAAAGCTCTTTGGATCATGTGTATAATGGATGGGGACTCTAATATGATGTAATCAAGTGTTAATATACTGTTAAAATAGCATCAAGTCTTTTTATTTATTTTATTTTATTTAATTATAGCCTTTTTAGGCAAATATTTGATGATTAAGAACCATTACGATGGGGACTCTAATAATAATAATCAAGTGTTAATATAGTGTTAAAATAGCATCAAGCCTTTTTATTTATTTTATTTTATTTTATTTAATTATAGCCTTTTTAGGCAAATAGTGGCCTGGTTTATATATCAACTGCTATTTGGACTTAGGATGTATGATGAATTATTAAGAATATGAAGCAAATTTTATTTATATGAGTTTGCGCATAAATCTTAGTCATAGTCTGTAATAATAATCACGTCTATAATAAACATTCAATACATACTCACAATCGATAATCATAAAGATTAACTCAAGTCTATACTAAACAAAAGCACATTCAAATGCACAGAGCAACAACACAGTTAAATAACCTTGTCATAAATTACCACTTACAAAAATTTGCCCGTCCAAATTCACAAGGCAACAACAGAGTTGTCATAAATTGTTTGTTAAAGTAAAAAACAGTTAAAACTAAGCAATAAAATTGTTTGTTATGAACCACATGACGAAGAACCGTATAGTGCACCAACATTCCATTGAATCTATTGAAGTGTTCTGATATTTTTCTTAAGTGACCAAAACAGGAATGCCTGAACATTTTCCTAAGTTTATGATCTTTTATCAATGTTTTAAAATCAACAAGCAATGTCAACCTACTCCTAATCGAAACTTTTCTTTGGAAACGATTCGTAATCATCCAGCCAATTGATCAGACCATACTTGTCGACGTCAATTGTCCTTGCACAAGATGGCATCGACAAGGGATCAGCATTTTCATCACCACCAGACTCCTCAGAAACATGGGGATCATCTCTTTCACCTTCCTTGACACTGTACACATCATTATTCTCCTCAAAGTACGCTTCATTTTCAGGTTCTACAGTTTTTCTTCTTTTACCTTCTCGGCTAACTTCTCTACCTTTTCTTTTTCTATCATCAGATGTTGCCCTAGAATGGGTTTGAATTATGTGCCCTCCTCTTCCTATTTTCAGGTTCTACAGTTTTTCTTCTTTTACCTTCTCGGCTAACTTCTCTACCTTTTCTTTTTCTATCATCAGATGTGGCCCTAGAATGGGTTTGAATTATGTGCCGTCCTCTTCCTCTAGTTCTAACCATTTTTTATAATCTATATACAAACAACACAGTGACATTGATCAACCACGACAAACAAACAAGAATAATCGACCAAAAGTCTATTAATAGACCATACTTTACAAAAAGAAAAAACAGAAAACAAAGATCGAAACGAGCAAAATAAGTAGAAATAACACATATTTCTAGCAAAATGGAGCTCTAAATGCTCTGAAGGAGTTGCTAAATTAAAGAAAATACCTGGAATGGAAGGTAGGAGCGTTACCAAGATTGGGGGAGAGGGAGAATTCTGATGGAAAGTTCAGTTTTTTTTAGAGCGGGAGTTGGAATAAGTGGGGAGAGAGAAGGGATTTTGTATATTTTAATAATAAGTGAAAGGGGACTTAAGTGTATAAGTTGTAAACTCCAAAGTTTTTAAAATTATAAAGTGACCCTGGGGCCACAACCCTTAACCCTAAAATGAAAAAATAAAGGAAAAAGAAAATGAATGGCCTTTTTATAAATTAAACTAAGGGAGTGACTTATTTGCCAAATACTCTCTACATTCAACTTGAATTCTTTTGACACAGAAAATCATCCACAATGTAGTCTCTAATGGAGTCTTGTTTAGGGGGAGATTTTTCTCTCGAAAGTTTTTATGCTTTCTTTATATTAGTTTTTTCTGTAGGCCAATTGACCAAATATTATCAAAGTGTTATGAGTCTTTAGTATACCTTTCTTTGTCCTCTGATTTATCGTCTTTTAAGATTTGCAATTATTAGCTTCGGCATGACGTCATGTTATTTCGATCCCAACAAATAATAGTAACAAGAGTATCAAATTTAGTCTTAGGTCAAGTCCTGGATATGGTAGGAAGTGTTTCCTCCTTTAATTGGCCTCTTACACAGCTCGAATCCTAATTTATCAGAGCCCCAATGCGATATCGGATACTAAATGAGAAAAATAAAGTAATATAATGTACGATTGTCTCCTAGATTAAATCTTCTATGTATTGGAGTTGAGTTTAGGGTTCAACTTTAGTGATGGAAAACAGTTTCCCAATAGTAGGGTGTTTTGTTTCTTTTGCTGAATAAGAGTAATGCACGATCGTCTCCTTGTCTATGTATAAATAAAGAAAAGTGTGCCTGGAATACAATGCATAAATTTCGACTAAAAAAACAAAAAAAACTTGAATTCTTTCCGGAAAGACTAAGTAGGTGGTGGAACATAAAAGATGTAGTGTTTGAAGTAAAAGTGTATTAGGAAATTGAAATTGAAATTGTGTTTGAACTTGTATTTAATTTGGAAAAAATTGAAATTTTGTGAGCTAAAAAGATTTTTCACTTGAGTTTCAAACTCATCTTCAGTTTTTTTTTTTTTTTAAATCAAACCAATATATAACCAAACTTTGTTTTGAATAATATATATTAAAAAAAGGGGAAAAAGTTCTACTGACAAATGACTGGTGAGTGCTGGGTGTACAAGTAAATGAATTTACTCTAAGGCCAATCCTTTTGTTTCTAAACCTTGCGGTCTTTAATTAAATCAGGAGAGAAAAAAAAAAAACCCATTCAAATGTGAAACATCGTAAACGATTAATACGAACCTCAAAATTGATTTGAAAGAGGCTGTTGTTCGACTTGAATGGTTTTCATTAATTTTACCATTACTTATTTCAAATATTGAGAAATCTTATCAAGCCTATCATGTCTTGTATTTCTACTAACAACATTTCCATGCTCTTCAATGGTTCTCCAACAAACTTCTTGCAACCATCCAGAGGAATACAAGGAGATTTGCTATCTCCGTACATCTTTATCATGTGCATGAAAGTTCTATCACACAATATTCAAGAGCCCGCAATTTTTTTTAACTCAAAAAGTGTCTAAAGTTACCAAAATACCCTACTAAAAAAAAAAAAACCAAAATACCTTCTGCGCACAAAACTTGTGCGCAATGGTGGTTTGGTAAAATTCCCATGCCTTTATTCTTTTGAATAGTTTTGAAATTCACATTTTTCCCGTACTTTGACCAAAGATTAGTCATGTTTAAAAACGCCGGAATATCAATATTATATATAGAACCTGATATCTTTTTCTGCGAACAATAATGTAGGCTCAGCACATCAAGTATACCTATGCGTTTGGATCGTCGTTTCAGGGGTTGTAAAGTTCCCCAAAGTAAGTTTTGTTTGTTTGAAACTTGTTATCTTTAGGTTTAAGTGTTTTATTTTATAGGGTTTTGATTAATTTAGGACGTCGCACGAGTTACTATTAAACGATAATAAAAACTAAGATAACTAATTATCATTAAGAAAATAATACCAAAAAAAAATATAATATTAACATAACATGTACGTTAACATGTACGTTTTATTTACAAATATACAATCTCCATCCCCCTAGGTCCCACATGTGGGAGGCTTTAGAATAACCTTAGGTCTAAGGCGAACCCCACCACTCTCACCATCATCTCCATCCCCCCCCCCCCCCTCTTTCTCTTAATATGTGCACGCTCTATGGCGTGATCATCCTGTGTTCCCTTCCTAGAGGGCTTGTTCAAAACATGCTTCCTATGAGAGACGACGGTGGCCGAAATGTGATCTTCAGGAGATGACTCTATCGAAGTAGGAGAGGGATCCACAGGCACAGAAGAATGTACCTGAAATAATATATAATCAATTTAGTTTATTTTTATGCTAAACTAAACATAAAATAACATACAAATAATTAACTTAATACATTATTTTATTGTAAAAAATCAAACCTGTGTGTCGATGGGCTCCTGAGATGGCTGGCTAGAGGGATCCTTAGAGGGCTCATGAGCCGGCTCCTCAGCTGTCTCCTCAATGGGCCCTGAAGCCGGAGATATAGATGGTGCCGGAGCAGGAGACGGGTCCACAGGCGCAGAAGAATGAACCTGAAATAACATATAAACAATATAGTTTAGTTTTATGCGACACTAAACATAAAATAACATATAAACAATTAACTTAATACATTATTTAATTGTAAAAATTCAAACTTGTGTGTCGACGGGCTCCTGAGATGGTTGGCTAGAGGACTCCTGAGATGGCTCCTCAGCGGGCGCCTGAGCGAGCTCCGGAGCCGGAGACATGTCGAAATCCTCGAATAAGAAATCGAAGTCCAGCTCCGTACCACCCCGTAGATCATGAGCTGGCCGCTCACCCTGTGGATGACGAACTGACGGCTGTGCAGGCGATGGCCAGAACATGTGACCTAAAAATAAATTCGGCATATATACAGGTGTCAATGGGATCACTGAAGTCGACGGCCGGCAAGAAGTCGACGGAGACTGCTGGGTTGGAGTTGGGCCTGGTATATGGTCGTTAGGCTCATCTACTAGACCACAACCCCCTCTGGCTCCACACCCTCTGTGACCAGCCTCTCTGGCCTTACTACCTCGGCCACCAGCCCCTCTGGCACGACCACGACCATCCGCTACCTGATGCGGGACCTCAGGAACAGGCTCGTCGACACGTTCGAGCTCCTGCGCCTGCTGCATACCACCCTTGGCTGGTTGAACCATCCGCGCTGCATATCCCGTTGTCTTCGGGGCATCCATATGGTTCATGCTCTCCCAGCGCATCCTCTGTACGGTCCGTAGCTACATTTGTTTTTAAATATTAATGATTGAATAAATTTGTAACTTAATACATAAAATGATTAATTAAGTTTAAGACTAATAAAACTTACCAACGCCTCATACTGTCCTGAGAAAGCTGCATATCCTCGGCCATCTGCACGAGGCCTCGCGAGGTTGCCAATCTAGCTGCGAGTGATCCGAGCGTACCACTGCATGTACGTCTGGACCGGAGTCGTATGTCCGACCACCGTTAGCGTCCCCACCCTATGATCCCAACGGTGGACCTGGAGCTGCATAAACGCCCGTCATGTATCGGTGTCGGCCATACGCTCGTCCCGCGTGTAATGGTCATGCTCCCAAGTCGGCTGCTCAGGTAAATTCTGTACATGGCCAAACTGTCGTAAGACGCGGTCAAGCGCATGCTCCTCAACGATGTCCATATGTATCAACGGACACCGCGACCTCCACGAGGGCTCACCAGCCCTACAAAATACCGGTAGCTGATCGAAAATCTGATCATACGGTGTCCATATAAAAGCCTATAAAAATAATTGAATTAGTTAACAATAAAAGACTAAAATAGTAAAAAAAAAAAAAAAAATACTAATGTTAAATCAAAAAAACTTACCGTGTCCGACGTCATACGATCCAACTGATCCCTAAACGGGAGAATACTATGGTGCGTATCTGCATCTTGGATAACGGCTCCTCTCGTCAATCTCCGCGCGTATGGCATCGCCTCAACAATATAATCAAGCGGAGGGGCAGCAGCAAGGGAGGGGCCGCGGGTATGGCATCGCCTCATCCTAGTCCATACCCATATTTGAAAGGATTATTATAAAATATTTTATCAGTCGTCGTTTCAAAAAGCTATTTTTAGAATAAAATTACACACTTAAATATGATACCTGGAGGAGCGGGAAAAATGCAGCGATATCGGTCCTCACGCTAATAGACACTCGACAGAATCCACGATACATGAAAGCCAGAACAGCAGCGCCCCAACTGTAACATCCCAACTCGTCCAGATGCTCCAGAAAGGGCAAATACCTCATGCTCACATGCGAACCCGATGTGTTCGGGAACGACAATGCCCCAAATATGACTAGGTACGGACGATTTTTCGGTCAACATTCGGATTTGCACTGTGCCTCATTTAAAAAGGAAAGTGTCCGGGAAAGTACGGTTGTCAATCGTACCAAGAAAAAGGAAAAGATATACTTCAACGTGGATGGTGCCCCTAAATGGACATCGTTTTAGAGTCGCCACCTAACGTATACGGTCAACTCCTACCGATACGACGAAAGGGTTCATTTAAAATGGCTAAGTTTTAAAAGAAACCAATCTATACCAAAGTTTGGGACCTCACGTGATCCTAAAGGGTGATGTTAGGCCTCACCCAGCGGAGATGAAATGTGACCTATGGGTTTCTAATAGCCATCGCTTGTAGATATAAATTGTTTTCGATAAGAGCCTGTTTGTTTTATATGACCGCAAATGAAGGTTGGTCATTTATACCGCCCAATATAGTATCTCAAGACACGAAAATGGTAGAGTTTTGCCCAAATATTGATGCTTTTTGGGTTTCGGACTAGAACACCTAGGTTAAAACCGAATCGCGCGTTAACCTGCCCTTCCAACACTACGTAAGCCCTTAACTCCCACGAATAATAGAAAATAGGTTTTTAGAAAGTAAAATAAAATCATTTCTGGCATATAATTATTATTCATATTTTAATAATATTTTAAATTTTTAGATTTTTTAATCCAATATCATACAAGGTCATTTTAAATCCAGTACTAAAAGTCCATAATAATACATAAGTAGTCTCAAGTCTTTTTTATCCAAAAGATTATATTCTTAAGTTTAAGAAAATGTCCATTTTTGGTCCAAAAGTCCGGAAACTCTCAAAAATCAATTTTACATGCCAATAATTATCAAAAATCAGTTTTGTTACTTAGAAATATTTTTTTGGCAACTTCAAATTCGTGATAATTTTTAAAGGGTTCCAATAAGAATATATTGTCAAATAAATAATATCAAAGTGAAGGGAGTTGGGCCTACCAAGTCCAACAGAAATAAAATGCAATTAAAATTATAATCGCTCCAAATGGGTGTCCATGGTCATCACCTTGAGGTCAACTCGATCTAATGGAGTTGGTGGGCATCGATAGACCCCCAATATGAAGTGAGGGAGGTCATAAAAGATGTACAAAACATTAGTAAATAGAATCGACACAATTATTTAATTTACAAAACCAAAAAATGAATACAATGCTTTCAAGCCCGTAGTTATCACACTCATAAATAAAAGGATAGTTTATGCAAAAATGAGGTGTACACAAATTAATAAAATTATAGTGGCCCAGGATCAACTACATTCAAGAGATTAACTCCTCATTCTTCTTAAAATCTTTTGACAGCAATTTAGGTGTTAAGAAAGACATCCAAGCAAAACGAACAATTTTATTGATCAAAAAGTTCCTCATAATCAAATTAAGACAAATAGTTCATCGAAAATAGAAGGTGCAAGCTACAAATCTTAACAAGACTCAAAAAAAGCTACTTGGTTTTTCGAAACTCAATCAATGATTCAAATTGAACCTCATCATTCATTTTGAAAGAAAACTCAAGTAAAAATGTTCATCAAATGCACTTTAAAAAATCAAAATTCAATCAGATGATAAAAGAAGGTCAACTTCTCAGCACTCAAGATTAAAATAGACCAGGGAAAACACATTTTGAGACTTAGAGATATAATAACTCAACAACCAAACAACCTCTATCCTATAATCTACTCAACCAATTTCTTAATTATTAAAATAGCCGAAATGGGGTTAAAAATCAAAAATACCATTCACAAGAACTAATTGTATCCTATCAAAAACTAACAAGAATGACTAAACTATACTTAAATCTATCAGTGTCAATAAAACAGTGTCAAAGTTCCAATGTAAATTATTATTTTTCTCATTTTTATCAAACTTAGCTAACAACGATCACTTAACATCATCTAAATCAAGCTTTTAATTCATTTTACACACGGCATTCACAATGACATCAAACACATAATATCCACTTAATCATCAACACACATAGCCCAACAGTCTAAGTTAGCAAATATTTATTTTTCCCTAACACAATCATCATAATAAATATATAATCATAACTAGAATCAAATAAAGGATAGACTGATTCCTTTAATGGGGCAACCTAACGATCAAAAGGAAACCGATAATTCACCAAATTCAAGCACGCAACACTAACAAATCTTTGAAAACCCCTTTGTCTTTTTAAATTTTTGGATGATATCCGTATTCGTCTATATATATACCTATTGCATTTATATTTTTGTAGTGCATTTTGAGTAAGAGTGTGCATAGGCTACTATGTTTTTGAATATATAAATCAAACCTTAGTTTTTTTTTTTTTTTTTTAGTTAATTTTCAAACTCCCTCTTTTTTTCCAGCAAAATACCTCTCTCTTTGATCATTCTCTCCCTCTCTCTTTGATTTCCCTCCTTTTTAGGATTAGCCATTCTATTTATAGTAAAAAAAAATTGGGTATAAACCCTAAGGACAAAAAAATTCAATTTAGTGGGCTTGATTCCGGCTTTTAGAAAACCTTTAATTTTCAAAAGACCTTATCCATCATTAAAATCAAATATGTTCTTTCAAAAATCCAACTAAAAAATTTGTACCTCTAATTAGAATAAGACAAAAAATCTAAGATGATTGTGATTAAGGAATAGTAAATGACCAAGTTTTCCCCAAAACCCTTAATTTTCAAAAGACCTTATCCAATAATTTCAAAACCAAATAAGATAGGAAATAATGAGGGTCTAGGACTTATTTAAGACACTAATTTAATGAAAACAAAAGAATTTTAACAAATTCATACTAGATAGTACACATGGTAGAAACAAAAGTCAAATAGCTACCAACAAAGGTACCATTGAATCAAATCTTCGGGTGCTCGCTTTCAAGATAGAAAATAACCTTTCCTTTGTATAATAAAACATATGTCATAAATATATATTGGTTTAAAATACTAATATAGTAATAATTATTTGGACCAATAAAAATCATAATTTGTAGAATTAAAATGGGAGCTTTAAAATGATCGAGTCAATATTGACATAGTTTCTCCCAATATTTCAATATGTAAAAATGCGTTAAAATGAGCCGTAATTCATTACACGTAGTTTAAATTAATAACGACCATCCGGACCTCTCGGAATTGATGAAAGTAAATAACTCGTATTTCCCATAATTGTCAACTTTTGGTCGGGAAATTTTAACTTTAAACTTATATTTTGCAAATTTTCACGATTTTTAAAATTGTTAATGGTTTTCGGGTCAAAAGTGAGCTAATCCGACTTTGGGAAATTTAAAAAAAAATTAAAATACGCATCTTATGAGGTCGTTATAGGTGTCAACAATGATGGACCACGGGGTAAGATCTCGTCCCGAATCCCGATCAAGATGGGACCTATGTTGCTGCTGTAGGTGAAGCACCTCTAGGTAGAAGGGCTCCGGATGAAGGGGGGCAGGATCTATGGAGGTGTCGTATCTGTTTTACGCATTTTTAATTAACCATTAATATGTACTATTAATTATGTAATCTTTAATCGAAAAATTATAGCTCCACTCACTGGTCATTCTGAGACTGAGTATGCGACCGCATACCAGACTTTGCGGTGCCGCATATTGAACGCATATTCAGCTCTTTTCCTTCTTTTTACGCCATTTTGTCCTTTTTGTGCCCTGGACTCAATGCACCTGAAATAATAGCAATACACACCAAGAATAGCCTTATATTATAGATTAAGAACACAAAAACCAAAACAAAGAGACTAAAATAAGTGGTAAAATCACCACTTATCAATTATACTAAGGATGTTAAATCCTAAACTAAAGATGTTCGAACCTAAACTAAGGATGTTCAATTATACTTACTAACTAAGACTTTAACGGAAAATTATATTAACTATCTAAATTTGCGAATTAATAATTGTAAATTAATTATTATACTAACTACAATTAAATAACTAATATTATATTAATGCTATTTTAACTCTTAAACTAGGGATGTTCAAACCTAACCTAAGGATTAAATACAATTAACTAACAAATAAACTAAGGATGTTCAATTATACTAACTAACTAAGACTTTTATGAAATTATATTAACTATCCGAATTTACGCTTAATAATTGTTAATTAATTAACTCATTAACTAACTAATATTATATTAATGTTATTTTAATCTTAAAAAGGGATGTTATAACCTAAGGATGTAAATACAATTAACTAACAAATAAACATGTTCAATTATACCTAAACTAAACTAAGGATGTTCAATTATACTAACTAACTAAGACTTTAACGGGAAATTATATTAACTATCTAAATTTGCGAATTAATAATTGTTAATTAATTATTATACTAACTACAATTAACTAACTAATATTATATTAATGCTATTTAACTCTTAAACTAGGGATGTTCAAACCTAACCTAAGTATTAAATATAATTAACTAACAAATAAACTAAGGATGTTCAATTATACTAACTAACTAAGACTTTAACGGGAAATTATATTAACTATCTAAATTTGCTAATTATTAATTGTTAATTAATTATTATACTAATTACAATTAACTAACTAATATTATATTAATGTTATTTTAAATCTTAAACTAAGGATGTTCAAACCTAACCTATGGATTATATACAATTAACAATTAGATAGCAAATAATTAACAAATAACAATTAGCTAGCAAATAATTAATAATTAATTAATTAATTAATGAAACTATTAACAAATATTTAATAACTAATTAATAAATAAATAATTAGTTAATCCAACAATTAAGGGTTACGAAATAAATAATCAACTAATAAATAATTACCTAACAAACAATTAACAATTAATTAATAAAAAAAAATTTAAAAAAAACAGTGGCTGCCCATTGCGCACAAAAAGTGGGCAATATTTTTTTTTTTTTTTTGTAATCCGCAACTATTACACAACAATCATGCGTAGGATAGTAATATATTGAACAATGTAATACAAAATTCATAGTGAAATACCTAGAATGAAGGTGGTTTTTAGTTTTTGAAATCGAGTTTTATGCCGCTTTATTCCGAGGTCAAAGCTTTGAAACTTGCTTTGCCTTTGAATATCCAAGAATTTGGAATATTGACTTTTGGGTTAAAAAATTATTCGAAAACGATGTTTTTAGTTTGTGGGGACCACTGAAAACTAGTGGAACCTCGTTTTTTTTTTTTTTTTGAAAATGGTGGGGCTGGTCGGGTGGGGAAGATGAGTGGGGTTTTTACCCAACTTTATTAGCGCAAAATTAATGACATAATAGGGCAAAGTGTAAATTTGCACTTTGGTCCTGTTGCATTAATTTTGTCTTGTGACTAGTTTGGATCTTTTTTTTTTAATGGGGTATTTTGGTAACTTTAGACACTTTTTGGATTAAAAAAGTTGCGGACTCCAATATTCAAGGTGCTGTACACCAAAAAATTAGGCAGCATATATTAAGATTCCCTTAAAGGCCGCCACATATCGCTTATTTATTTTTCACGGATGACCTTACCCTCCTCCACGAGCCATTACCAAGAATTGGGACACTATTGACCATCACCACTATCCTTTTAACCACTACAACTATGCCTACGGACAGTTGATCAATTTTGCTAAATGTATCAAAATTCGATCCCAAGAAGACATAGACATCCATTTCTAATGCACTCAGCATCAAACCTAGTACTCCCTCCGTCCCAATTTATTTAACACTCTTTCCTTTTTAGTCAGTCGCAAAAAGAATGACACTTTTCTATATTTAGTACAAAAATACACTTTAAATTTACTTTTTTTATCTTTAATGAAATAATTTCTAGCCATACAGATTTCTATGGATTGTTTTAGACCACAAATTTTAAAAGTCTTCCATTATTTTTTAAATTTCGTGTCAAGTCAAACACCTTTATATAAAATAAGACGGAGAGAGTACATAGTTTGGCAAATATCTAGGTTTTTTTTTATTTTTTATAAAAATCCAGAAAGCAGGACTTCCGGTTCACAATTGATAACATGAACTCTAGATTAGCGAGCTAAAAAACTAAGAGTCTGCGACTTAAGTGATACAAAAAAAAAAAAAAAAAAAAAAAAAAATTGGAACCAAAATAACACACAAAAAAAAAAGGTTACAAAAGTAGGTTTCACGCACAGATTCTGTGAGTGAAAGAGGCTACCTTTTTTTTTTCTTCCTTTTTTAAGCTATCAAAACACGTTTTTTTCATACTTTGGGCAAAGATTAGTCATGTTTCAAAACCCCGAAATATCAATATTTTATATAGAACTTAATATATTTTTTTGCGTACAATAAAGTCGGCTCATTACATCAAGTATACCTAAACGTTTGGATCGTCGTTTTAGGGGTTGTAAAGTGCCCCGAAGTAAGTTTTGTTTGTTTGGAAACTTGTCATCTTTAAGTTTAAGTGTCCTATTTTATAGGGTTTTGATCTAAGTGTTTTATTATTTAGTCAAATCAAATGTACAAATAAAAATATTATATTCAAAAATAATTCATCCAATACGAGAGGTTCAAAATAATTCAAAAATAATTCATTGCATTAAATAATCCATAATTTTTACAATAACAAAATATTCAAAATAAAACTTCAAGTACGAGAGGCTCTTTTACTCCGAGATGTCCTGTCACCACGAGACGTACATGCACCATCACGGCCTTGTTGCCCACACGAGATGCCAAAAAATGAGAGGCCAAAAAACGTGTTGCCCATACATATGAGGTATATACATTGAAAATTATCCAAATAGAGGAAGACAAATTTGCATTTTTATGATTGCTAATGGAAACAAATGTTGAATTGTGTTTACAGTGGGACGAAAAAAATTGATATATTCCCATGTTAAATGTTAAATTTGAGTAGCTCCAAACCCTTAACATTGTGGCATGACCTTAATTAATTTATGTATCATAAAAGATTTGACGTAAATAAAAAATAAGGACAGGAGCATATGTAGAAAACTAGTTGTAAATTGTTGAAAATTTAAATGGTCATAAATTTGCGCTCGAATGTCCGATTTACGCGATTTTTTTTTTTGACTCAGGGTATTTTTTCGAGATCTATCCGGGCAAGGCGGTTTGGCCGAGCCGGTTTTTAAAAAAACACCTGTTATCCCATTCAATTTGAATTTTTCCCCAAATTTGTGCAAAAATTTCATTTATCTTTAGTAAAAATCTAATGATAAAAAATCTATTTCGAGATGCTAACCCCGTGGTAATGATGTTTTGAATATCAATTTCGAGGTTCGAAATTCAATTTATGAAAATGAGTTAGATAGCATTAGTGAACATGATAAAAAAATAAAAAGTGTCTACTTTGTTGCTTTCACCAATTTGGCTTGGTGGTTTAGCCTCTCTTTTTTACTTCTTTTTTATGCCAACAACATGGGATTAAACCTTAGTGGGAGCATTGAATGAGATATATTATACCTTGGTTGAACCTCTCGTATTGGATGAATTATTTTTGAATATAATATTTTTATTTGTACATTCACTTGCCTAAATAATAAAACGCTTAAATCAAAACCCTATAAAATATGACACTTAGATCTAAAGATGACAAGTTTCCAAACAAACAAAACTTACTTCGGAGCACTTTACAACCCCTAAAACAATGATCCAAATGTTTAGGTATACTTGATGTAATGAGCCGACGTTATTATACGCAAAAAAATATATTAAGTTTTATATAAAATATTGATATTTCGGGGTTTTGAAACATGATAATCTTTGCCCAAAGTATGGAAAAAACGTGATTTTGATAGCTTTAAAAAAAAAATAGCCTCTTACCAAAGTTACGAAACTCTTGAACAAATTTTCCTAAGCTGTTAAAATGTTGTTTATGAGATAAACTGGTTGGATTTTTTTATTTTTGTGTTATTTTGGTTCCAATAAGTCTCCTTTTTCAACCACCCAAAAAAGAAAAAGAAAAAAGATGGAAAAAAAAGGCAATTCTTTTTTGTTCTTTGGGAGAAAACTGTGTTCAGTCATATCATGGATGTACAATTTTTGTCTAAGAAAAAACGTTCAACTAAATAGAATCCATAATTTTCAATTTATTACACTAAAAACATAAATTAATATTAAATTCATAATGAAAAAATAACTCAACTAGGTCTATAGACAGCAGAATTTTGTTTTTCTTTTAAAAGGAATGTTTGGGAATGCTAATATGGTCCCAGAAAAGCCGGTAAGATGTCATTTTAGCAATTCACCTCATTTATATTTATATTTATACTATATTAGACGAGTTAGTGAGCGGTGAGCCACATGGATCGACATGTTAGTTATTGGAGATTAAAATTCATTTTGAGGGCATTTAAGCCATTACAAAAGAAGTCATGCGTGGGGTCCTCAATGAAGTAGTGATATTTTGCGTGGACCGGATCATTACTGCTCCATTTATATAAGCATAAAAATATTTACGGTAAGCTTTTTTATTTATTTCATTCGAAGAAAAAATTCAGATATAAGGTATGATTAAATTTTACTTCCACACTAGTGTACTTGTCCGTGCTTCGTGAGGCTAAAAAAAATTAAATATTAATATAGTAATTTTATAATAAAAAACTTATCTTTCTTAATCAAAAAAGTTTTCATGACTTTACTATCTTTCGAAGATTCTACTAACTTCCTATATAAAATTCTGACAAAATAAATTAGTAAGAAACATCTATAATGGAATAATCCATTTTCTCAATAATATGAAAACTTGAATAAAAGGTTCCAAAAAAATTTAAAATACAAAAACAAAATAAGGTAATTTAAAAATTTAGGTACTGCAGACCTGAAATATCATTTGCTTTTTTCCTTCATGCTCGTTGTTTTCTTATTATTTTGTTTCTTAGTATAAAATGTTGGACACTTGCGTTTAATGACGTTAACATTTTTCATGTCTCTAAATACCCTTGCTCCTAATACTTTTCTTTTGCATTTTCTCTTCCTTTCCTTATTACTTGTGTTATATTTCTATCTTTTCTTTTCATCCTATTTTTATTTCAACAATCAAAACCCCTATTGATGTTCCCTAAATCATAAATGACAATCCAAAACCTATGGCTCATCAAATTGATATCAATTTAATTGGAGAGAGACAGAGAGAGAGGTGATCTAAACTCTAATCTGATAAAAATGATAATTTGATATAACTTGTTAAATTACTATGACAATATATATTTTTTTATGTTGTCTGTGTATATAATTTAAATCCTTAATTTTTTTTCAATAACATATAATAAGGATAAGTTTCAGAATATAACATATCATTCTAAACTCACCTTAGAAATATGTAGATATTAGTGCATAAGTATGCTACAAACTTGGCTAAAAAATATAAGTTCAAAAGTTTCTGGAAGTAGATAACGTCTTTCATGAGTTATATTGACATCTTCACATCGGCCAAATGTATATCTTTCAAGAATATTGTATTTCACAAACTATTGACATGATTCGTAGTGGTTCTTATGGCCATGCAATCGTTATACATAATGACCAGTTATGGTAAGCATCCTGGCCTTTCAAATTTTAAACATTATGAGTTATATATGCCATCTCGGGAAGGTCATATAAGCAACAACTTAGGAACATGAAATTTAACATAGAGGAAAAACTTGTTTTTTTTTTTTTGTCAATTGCCTATACCCAACTCTACATCACAGTATGTGTTTTGAAAATTAAAGAATCTATACATAAAAGCATAAAAATCATGTATTAATGTACTTTTTCTACATAAAAGGATATAAATCATGTATTAATGTACTTTTTCTTCAATGAATGTCATATTTAAACTTATCAACTCTTCATATTTCTTAGGATTAATGGAATCCCACATCCTACAAATTCTAACTGGAATCATTAATCCTGATCAGTATCCAAATCTGAAAGAAAAGAGTACGACATTCTTAAAATTCAATATCAGGTCAGAGTAAGTAAGCTATAGCATGCAAAAAATCATTTCCAGTCTATAGAGTAAGTAAGCTATAGCATGCAAAAAATCATTTCCAGTCTATATATATATATATATATATATAAGTAAAAACTAAAAAGAAATATAGTATCAAGATGCAGAGGAACGAATTTTCATTGTAATTATCAGGGATTAATACACATTAGGAATCATTAAAATTAAATGTCTTCCTGGGAATCAAAATAAGCATATTGCCAAATGATGAAAATACCTTTGCATCATACGCAAACAATTATTTTTTGGGAATGTCAGTCAACCAGTGCACGCGTATGCAGTTCCACTTGGAAGAAGCAATTGGTAAATGACAAATTGATTTACTTCTCGAAGTTACTGAAAGCCAAACTTTGGTCAATCGTAATTATTCAGCATGAAAACTTAATTTTTTAAGGGACGAAGGAATTCTGGAAGCTGGGTTCAAAGAAGAAACGCAAATAGCAGAGGAGGTAATATCTGGTTTCTTAGTCTCATACCCAATTTATTCTGTGTCATAATAATGTTTGCAAGATCACCATTAATTTTCTTCGTTTGGTACCAGAAAGTGAAAAGGCATTGGAAATGAAAGGTTTTAAAAACTGTAAATGGGGGCAGCAGATTGTTGTCATGATAAATACCCCAAGTAACTACTGTATTTACTATTATATTGGCTTCTGTAAGGAAGCAAAGGGAACGTGGGTGTAAAATAAATCATAAATGATATTTTATTTATTACTGTATCATGTATGCTCCGTGGGATGATTATTGTAAGGAGATATACATTTAAGATAAAATAATAAATAGAGAATTTATGGGTGAAATGGTTACTGCACGTCTGCACTCTCAAATGGATGTGTTTCCTTGCTAAATGGGTAACACATTTAGACACTTTCAGTTTTGTTTTCTCATTAATTGGGTAATGTATTTAGAGATTTTCAGCTTTTTAAAAATAAGATAAATAGCAAAATTAAGATAAAAAGTCAAAAAATGAGAAAAAAGATAAATAGGAATGGTGGCCATAGAGAGATGTCGCACTCCGCAAAAGTTCTGTGTGTTATGGCAACATCTTTTGAGTGTTTTGAACCCTTTTATAATACATATAGATTTGGTTATTGTACAAGATTAACAGAATATTAAAAAAAATGTGTTAATTAATACTATTTAAAAGATTTTTATATCTTTTAATAAAATAAAAGTAAATTATGTTTAAAGTGTAGGAAATTATAACTAATAGTCTGGTATACCTTATTAAGTAAGTTGTATTCATTTCTTATTAATAAGTTTCTAAAGATACATGTTTCAGAAATATTTATTCTCTATTTTAATCAAATGTGTGAATAAAGATATTAAAAGAAATATTTATCTTCTTTATTAAATTTCATAAAATAAATATAAAAAAGCTTCTTATTTATAATTGTAATTTATTTTTAATAATTACATTTTAATATACTTAGTACAAATATACCTCATAGGGTGAAGGTGTATAATTTTCGTAGCATAGGAGGTATAAGTGTTTGATTTTAAAACATAAGGGGTGTATCCGAAACTGAGTCATAATAAGTTCATGAAAAACTAAAACTAAACATAGAGAAAATTAAAAGAAAAAGGTGGATTTAGATTGAACCCGAAAAACACTAAGATGTGTGTACACATATTTTTTAAAAAGGATTAAGATACAGTAGTTGTTTTGTACTTTTTTTCAAAAAAAAAATTCTTTGTATTACATCCGGAGAGAGAGCAATTAGGAAAAAGGAATTATACGCGATTAATGAGATTTGAACACTTCATTTCAATCGTGGAAGGCAAGGAGCTCGCTAAAGCTAGCGCTCAACCCGTTAGTCTGTACGTGAAAATATAGGATTATAACAAATGCTATTTGAATTGTAATTGTGTTTATGTTATAAACTTTCATAATTTTATTATCAGGCCATTCATTTTTCGTGTTGGGTAAAATGCTTGTGACTTCCATTATCTAGTGTAATATATAAATGACACACATTTTCAACCCATTAATTACTTAATTTTTATTCTCCACGATAAGTTACATGGTGAAAGAAGATGCTAGGATGGGTCGAAGAATATTTTTTAAAATTCTTTCAAATAATGCCCTTTTAATATCTGTAAGGTGATTACCTACTGACATGACTAAATTTATATGGCAAGTTAACACATGCGGGTAGCCCCATGATATGATGACTCGGACAGTCCAGTTAAAATTTTTAGGAATTATCTACACCTAGTTGTGAGTTGGTAATGGAGTCAGAGGCAGATATAAAATTTTAAGTGCGAGCTAGTTAATCCAATAGTTGCTTTTCATATTCTATATGTGTGTTAAATTTATATGAAGATAAATATTTGATTGTGAAATCATAATTATCATTGTAAATTAATTTGAAATTACTATTAGAATTCATAAACTTCAACTCGTATATAAAATACAAAACAAAAGCCTAAATTCTTCCAACTCTTCTTGAAGCAACTCCAAACACCAAAAATTTAAAAAAATAAAAAATTAAAAAAATTAAAAAAAAAAAAGGAAAAATTTAAGAGAACTATTTTCTTCAGCTTTTCCATATTTTATTCTTTATGGTCGATTCTGGAAGTAAGTTGGTAAAACATCGTTGTAGAGTATTAGTGTCGATCATAAGGTTTGTGCAAAAAACTTTATTCTTGCCTTCGTGTAGGATTAAAATTTGTACAATTATTTCGAAAATCATTTTAACTTGAAGGAAATATAGAGAATTAGATTTTAATTTGTCCTGTTGTTATTCATAGGTGCAAAACTAGAAAGGTGTGTGAAATGAATAGTTAATGTGGTCCACGTTCTGAAAAGATAACCTGCATCCTTTAAGGGATGCCATAAGAAATAAATGAAGATATTTTGGTTTTTAGCTTAACCCAATTACAAAGTCCAACTTTCATCCAGCTATATGCAACATACTTTAGCACAGTAAAAGGCATGTTAATTGGAAGCTCCTCACTTTGTCGCTGTTTAAAGGGATGATATACAATACATAATTGCCGAATTTTGTTAAATCTTATGTCAATACTTATATAGCCCCTTAAACTTGTCAAGTTTTTTCATTTAGACACTTAAACTTAGTCTTGTTCCTATTGAACACCTGAAATCAAGTTAAGCTGTGTCTATTAGACACGACACGCTGATCTGGTAGGGTGCGTACATCCAACCATTTCTCAGCGCGTTAAAGCCTTGAAAATGGCTATTTCATTTTTAATGTTGCTTTATTTTTTTAATTACTTTCCTCGTTTCTCCTTCTTCATCACTCTCTCCTATCACCACCTCCGCACTTTCCACCACCATCCACCTCCTCCTCCCGCCACCCTTCCCTCTTCCTTGTCCATTAGTCACCATCTCTGGCTGAAAAAGCTTACTTCCTTGACAAACCCGCTCTTTCATGACATTTAGAGCCTTTTATGGAATGTTGATTGCAGTTGTGGCATATGGCATATTTGAGGAGAAGTGTCTTTTTAATTCATGTCTTGAAACAATAAAAGCAATTTAGTACATATTCACTATTTCTTTTTTTTCTTAGCAATGTAAATATGCGTATTGCATAGTACTGTTTTCTCTGACTCAAGAGGTAGAGATTCAATCAAAGAAGATAAGATTTGTTGTCGAGTTTCTCTATCTTGAACACCAAATCCATCTCCATTTTGATAAATGAAGTGTGTGACTCGCGCTATATTCATTATGTACTTTATTAATGGTCCTAATGATAATGCTGAATTGTCAAAGCAATGTTTGTTCATTTTCTTCCAAGTCTCCATTACCATGTCTTTGATATCCTCCCTTGCCACATCCTCATCAACATTTGCTTCCTTCATGTGACACAAGACAGACGATGACAAATCACCTCTTTCCAGTTCAGCCTGTTAATTAAGTACTTGAAAATGTGAGATAATCGTAACTTCAAAGTTTTTTTTTTTAAGAATTCAATTTTTATACTTGTAATTTTATTTTTTTATAGTATTAGATCACCTAATAAAATGAAATAACTACAAGTAACTGTTCATAATAAGAGGAATTTGTAACTTGGGAAATAAGGAAGGTAGTTAACCAACTACAACAAGTAAAAAATATACAATGATAGCGTAAATGTTTTAGTAATTACTAATTTATAATTATTTTGTAAAATACTTACTATTTTTTTAGTACTTTGTGAGAGTAGCAATTTGTGTTTGGCTAAATCATTTGAGAAGTATTTTTCTCAATATATAGCTTGAGTTTAGCCGATATTTTAAGTGTTTTTAAGTGTGAAATTGCCAAAAAAAAAAAAAGAGAAGAAAAGAAAGTTACTTAGTACTAGTTTTAATTTGGTAAAATTAATTTTTTGATATAGGTATTATTGTCTTAAAAAAATTAAAAACACTTACTTCTTGGAGAAGTTTTTTTGTCCGCGGTTGAAAAGCTGAAAATAACTTCATCCACTACTCAAAAACGTTTATTTGTTTAGCAAAACTTGGCCAAATATTTCATTCCCTAAAATAAGTAATAAAGGAAATCGAAAAATAAAAACTTTTCGCTTTTAAAAATTTGACCAAACATGTCATAGTCCATAATATATAATAGCAAGAACAGAAACTGAAAATATTACTCCTACTAAATAATTATGTGCTCCCTCCATTTCAAAATGTTTGTTTTACTTTCCTTTTTACTCCGTTAAAAAAGAATGACTCTTTACATTTTTTGGGCAACTCTTTAGTTTTATTTTACGCATACGTGTTTAAAGCAAGATTAAAAGCGATTTTTGGTACATTCTAGCTACATATCTTTAGTTAATACACAAAATTCAAAAGTTTTCTTTACTTTCTTTTACTTCGTATCAAGTCAAAACCAGACAAACATTTTGAAACGGACAGGTATTACTTACGGCTGAAGTCCCAAGGTCGTTGCAAAGTCGGATTATAAGGGAGGAATAGTGTATAAGGTCGTGTTCATTCTCCAGAAAATCCATAACTTGTGTGAAATCTTGAGCTAAACCAAGAAGAACATGAAGAGAGAGCACAGGGCCACCTGATGATTTCCACCCATTATCTAAATAATCAGAAAATGATGGTGTATAACCCTTTGCATCCCATTTAGCTTCCACAAGAAGTGCTTTGCAAAATTCAGCCCACTGAAAACGTTTAATTTTATTTTCTTGTTAACTTTGTGTCATGTAGTGATTAAATTAAATCCTAGACAATAATTGAATTAAGATAATTAGAGAAAAAGTAATTGTATATATACCGCTTTTTGTAGATATGTGGACACTGGTAATTTCCAACCTTTTTGTTGCTGAATTGCAAGTGCTACATCATTTGTAGTATCATATAGTTTCCAAAAACAGGTTTTCATACATACCGGAAGTTGCTCAACCTCCTTAGGGTCCCATCTGAAAAGAGGAAAAGGAAAAAAAGAATGAAAATAGACAGAGTTGAAATGTTTCATGTTAAAGTTTTAGGCTTGAAATTAATACTCTTCTTGAATTGATATTTGTCACATGAATAATGAAGAATCCGTACTTCAGTGGAAGATAATATTTTCAAGTCATTTAGGCCATAGTTGGCACGATATAAAATCTTTTCATGGAAAATGATACTTTTTGTGGTGTTGGTTATCTTTAGTTGTTTACATGCGTTTCTCTGAAGAAAAAAATTGATAAATAGGAAAAACAACTTGTTCCTCAGTAATAAATTATTCTTCACTCTGTTCTTATATAATTTAAACTCTAGTAGTATTACATAGTCTAACACTATTATGGCAGATCAAAGAGGAATGAATGATTTGGAAAAAAATCATTTTTTTGTAAGATGTATTTTTCAAGAAATTACAAGTACTTTCCGCCAATTTACATCATAGGAAAAGGCAAGAATAATTAAGGTTTTAATGGTGAAATACTTTTAATTTAATGTAATAAGAATACCTGACAACAGCATTGGTGAAGAGTTGTAGGTGTTGTAAAGAGCCATAAATGTCATAAACATCGTCAATTAGTATAATGAAAGTGATGGCTTTGGTGAGCCAATTTCTGAAATTAGAATGCTGAGGCTCGAAAGCAACGCCAACTGACCACAAAAAGCTTTCGACAATTCTATTTCTGCTGAAGCTTAGATGTTCTATCAGTCCAAGTTTTCTCCACCACCTATTACGAATTAACAACGGGACAAGATGTTAATTTTGTTGTGCACAATTATTTCCTGTTTTTACACTATCAATACATAGACTTAAACTCTTATTTTGTAGGTGACCTGCCAGCGTAAAGCAGAATTAACAATATTTTACATGATAGTTATATCGTTGTCGAAAATTAAATAACATTATCGTATGAAAGCTCTATAACAATATTAAACTCTACATGATAGTTATATACATCTTTCTGATGCGGACCATATTGTTCAAGAAAATTAAATAACATTATCTGGTGTGAATTGTTACCTTTGATAGTAGGTTAACTATTTACCAAATTACCCATTAATTCTTATCAAGAGATTGACATGTAATTATCTTATAAATCAATACCCCAATAGTGTAAAATACATTTGCACTAACAATGCATAGAACTTTAACTGTACCTCAGAATATCTACCAGATCTTTCTGATGCTCAGCTTGGACCATATTAAAGTTGAGTTTAGCTAGTTGAAGAAGTTTAAAGTTTGGCCCCCTTTGTTCATTTTCCTGTTTGGATATTTTCCCTCTGGTGTTGTACCATTCCACCTGCCAATGCAGTGGCATTTCCATTGGAATAATATTTGAACTTTTTAGATTCTTAGTGCAAAATATTCTAGCCTCATTCAACATATTTTCATCCTTTAAGGCCAACTGAGAGGCTTCAAATAGTTGCACCATTGTTTTTGGATCCATGTTTGCGTCTACCTCGAATTGATCACCCAATTTATCCATATAGCTAAGGAATACATCTGTTTCAAAAAAATGTAAATGTGTTAAAAACTAAAGCTAATGCTATTTAATTTTTCAATACTTGGCCCTCCCTGTTTCAATTTATGTGTCTTGCTTACTATTAATTGGAGAGTCAAAAGGATTTTTTTTTTTTTTACCAAGAATTTTTCAAATACTTTCTTATTTTTTTAAACCATTTTTCACTTACTTTCTAAGATATTTGAGTACCTTGTGTCACTTTATAGCCATGCTGCCGAAAAATTCTAAAATATAAGGCAGTAGAATAGAGATCCATTTCACCGCCAGAATCCTTCTTCTTTGCATATTCCATGTCTTGTAGACACAACATGATCTCCTTCTCAAAGAGATGGGAGAGAGCCATTTTATTTATGCTGTCTATAAGCTCTAATTTGGCCAATGGATTCACTATTTCTGCCAGATGGCATAAAACTTCCTCTTTCAACTTTTGAGCTTCTATTAATTGGGTTATGTATTTCCCATCCTACATATAAAAATAAACTCTAGTTATTCAGCAATCATCATGTAGCATAAGAAATAAGAATTTAAACAGAGCCACTTATCAAAGAAAGTCTTAAGACTATTATACTTTTGAGTTGATATTATTAACTAACTTTTGTACTATCAGGTCTTGATCTGAAAAATAACTAGAGATAATTATATAGTACTCATGAAAAAGTGAGATCAGTCACCATCAATAAAACAAGTTACCTGTTATCAAAAGTTAAAATATAGTAATACAATTTCTTTACATTATTAGTATATATAAAGTTAAATGTCTTCATCCGAAATATAAGACAAATACTGTCTTTTCCTGAACTTCATTTACAGTCGCGCATTGCCCACGTCTTACAAGGAAAACCACTTGTGACTGTTGCATTTTCCCACTAAGAACAAACAGAAAAACTTTATCCAATTTTGCAAAGTTGATACTTTAATTTAATATTGTGTATATATTATTGTAGAAGTCAGTCAAAGTCTTAATTAATTTGTAATTAAACTTTCGTCGATTTGCTACTCCTCGTACATGACGTGGTTAAAAACTAAGTTAATAATAATAAAAAATCAAAAGGGGAGTCCACATGGCTAAAAAACGATTACACTTACTGAATATTCGCTTTTAAGAGACTGCAAGATGTCGTAATTCCAAATGTTTGGCTTGTAATTAGCATTTCGCCGTTGAATAAGGCTTTGATCTATCTTAATCTCACCAAATGCTTCACTCTGCATTTGGTTACAAAAGACAGATTGCTGCTCACTTGTCATTCTTTTAGAAAAGATATTGTGCAACAGTCTAGAATATATGATACAAGAGAAGAACAGAAATGTGATAGACCATATTGATTAATGTAACGATTTATATAGACGATGAACTCTATGCAAGTCAAACATCAAATGATATTTGAGCCACACATACACTGATATTAAATTTTAACAACCCTAGAGCCACAAATCGTATATTTTCTGATAAAGGCATGGTCCTCAATCCTTATTAATTGTTGAGTATAGATGGTGTTCACAGAGACTGAAGAAAAACCCTACAGAAGTTCTATGTAATAATAGACATACGTTGAGATACACGTTTATTTGCTTGTTGAGACATGCTAGATTTTAAGAGTGTGCATAACTTTGAGACGTTTTATTTAGAATAATTATGGTTTGACAAGCAAATAAACATTTATCTCAAAGTTTACATATTTATCAGATAGAGTTTCTATAGGGGTTTTCTTCAGTTACAGTCTAGCAATTTCTACTTCTTCTATATCCGTACTTATTAATGGTAAACCTACTAATTATTCTTCACCCACTAGGGGCATTAGATAAGGTGACCCTTTATCGCCCCATTTGTTCATCCTTGGTATGGAATCATTGACCAGACTTATTAACCATGCAATTCACCAAAAACTTTGGCAACCAGTAAAAATTGGTAGAATAGGCATGCCCATCTCCCATTTACTCTTTGCCGATGACCTTATATTATTAGCTAAAGCTGACTCTACAAATGTCTCGACAATAGTCCATATCTTTAATACGGGTCTTCGCAATCTGGCCAAAAAATAAATTTTGACAAGTCTAACGTTATTTTCTCTGCCAATGTTTCCCTTGACGATAGAAACGACCTTTCGACTATGCTAAACATTCGACAATCCACTAAAGTGAGTAAGTACCTAGGTCTTCCGATTACTAATCATCACCCTAAAAGTTCTGACTACCAATATATTATAGACCGCATGAATAATAGACTCAAAGGGTGTAAAACTCGTCTGTTATCACTGGCAGGTCGTACTACCCTTATTAAATCTGTGCTTGCGTCTATTCCCACCTATGCAATGCAATGCAATTTGCTGCCCCAAACCACTCGAGAACATATAGACCGCATTTAAAGAAACTTCCCTTGGGGTTCCACCACAAATAAAAGGAAAATTCACTTAGTTAATTGGGACTCTGTTACTATGTCTAAGCATATGGGTGGACTTGGTATTGTTAAAACAATGGGCAAAAACCTTTCCCTCCTCGCAAGTTTAATATGGCGGTTCAAAAAGAATAGTGATCAGCTGTGGGCTAAGGTTCTTTTCAAAAAATACCTTCGTTTGAGAAATCAACCCCTATAAATCATAAACTGTCTATGTCTCGCCCCAATTTCGCTAAGTCGTACGGGCACCTACCTTTCCCACCTCGGTAGGCGAACCCTTAACTCAACATTCACAATTTATAAAAAATAGCAGAAGAAAGAAAAAATAACGTAAGTCTCATAAATATAATATAAATAAGAGAATACGGAAGTAAATGAGATCCGCCCCAATATCTGGTCTGGTCATACAAGAGCATCTAACTAAATACTACATGTCTGAATGATAATAATACATAAATAGTCTCAAAGATCATGTCTCAGAATGGAAATAAAGACATAATGATAGAAAGAGTCTTCGAGCAGCGAACGTCCTCATGCTCACCCTGAAGGACTCGAATCAACAATCCTCTAATATCAGCCACGAGGAGTAGAAGTCGATCTCACACTGTACTCGCATTCATAAAAGAAATGCAAGAAGTGTGTCGCACAAACAACAAGTACCGGTAGGTATCTAGGCCTACTAAGAGTAGCTAACTTATATAAAGACAACGAGCAAGATAAACACGTAAACCAACAAAGTACAAGTCAACACGAATCCTTATCCACGGTACAAGTCGTCACCTATGTTATAGCATCCAAACCCAACTGTGCCAAGTCTCAGTATAATCAATCCGAACCAATAAATCACAATCATATCACAAAAGTCATCACCTATGTTATAGCATCTAAGCCCAACTGTGCCAAGTCTCGCATAATCAATATCACAATCATATCACAACAAACCATCACCTATGTTATATCTAACAATAGTAAGTCTCAATAATCAATCCGAACCAGTATATCACAATCATATCACAACTAATCACCTATGTTATAGCATTTAAGCCCAATATGATTGAAGTCTCGTGGATGCAATATGACATCACAATCATATCACAACATATCACAGGAAACCAAAAGGTACAATGCAATGCAATAATGTATGTATGATGAATGCAATGCATATGCACCGTACACATACTCCGACGATGGAACATCACATCTCGACAGCATAACCCATGGGGGACCCGCGAAGTCCATGTACCACTTGCTTTGGAAAATAACCTCAGATCACGAGCCCTCTCTCAATCCCGGCAAGAAACATCGGGCATCGTACACTCATTCATTCTTGGTGAAAACCCGGAACGTACAAAATGCCTTCCGACAAGAAACGGCAACGTACACTCTATTCCCGCAGTTAAACTGACCTTGGATCCGAGTAAATGACCTCCCACCACAACTTTCTTTACGTTCTCCGCGTAAAACCTCGAAGGCTACACTCTCTCAGTTATCATTATCAGTACCATAACCATGCAATACCAACGAATCATGAAAATGTGTATGAATACGATGCAATGTAATATCAACAACAAATTCAATACCACACAGGGCACTCAAGTAATATCAATAATAAGGCTACACAATAAGCCACAATGAAATCAAAATCTCATCTCAATATCAATCATCAGGCTACACAATAAGCCACAATGGAATCACAATTCTCATCTCAATATCAATCAAGTAAAGTACCATAATATCATAGCCATGATATATCACTAATCACCAATATCCGATGTCTCAACGTGGCAACGAGCCAATAAGTAAATAGAACAAGATAAGTCAACAACGCAACGGGGTGGATAGCCCCCAAATCACACAACAAGGCCCAACCTAAGGCAATATCCAACCCAACTTCATACCCGAAGGTTTACATGCATTTTCCGATAATATCATCTAAACATAATCTTTGCTAATCGAAGTCTCACCATAAGGTAAACTATAACCTACCTGGAGAGCCGAACAACAAAGTCTCTAACAATCAAACCTTAGCCTTTCCTTCCTTTGAGCCTCGAGATAATGGAAGTCTAAACATATCCGAATAATGAAATTAGAATCAAGAAGAACATCATTCAAACCTTACTTCTATTCAAGACCCAAATCCCAACCTATGGAATGGGGTTTATGAACTAGAAAGATGGAATAAGGAATCTATAGGTCTCAACTTGAAATCAATGCTCTAGGTGATCAATTCCCATCAATTATAAGCTATAAAATTAGCAAATCACTTAAATTCGGAATCTAGGCAAAACCTCCAAATTTGGGTATAAACCCTAACTTTAATTCTCACAAATTGGTCAATAATAGTGAAGGAATCATGTTTATATAGTTACTACTCAAAATTTCCATGCTTAATCAAGCTTAATCCACAAGGTTTTATGATTTACAACTTATTCAAGAAAGATACCCAAAAAAACCCTCTCTTATTCTCCAAGTTCTATGGAGTTACTAGCATGAATTCTTACTTAGGAAAGGTAATGAAAAAGATTGAGATTAGAGAACTTAACCTCAAGAGAAATCTGATCAAACCCTCTTCAAATTGCCTCCAAGATGCTAAGGAAATGTAATATAAGGAATGGAAAGAAATAAGGGTTTCTGAAGGCTTTTAAATCAGAAAACTGCCCGTCGGCCGCTTTTGCAGTCAACAGGGCCGCTGGTGCAGCACTACTATGGCGGTCAAGAGGGTCGTTGTTGCGGCACCGCTATGGCGGTCAAAGGCCGCCCTAGCGGACCACCTGACACCAGAACTTTCTGGTGTCTTCTAAACTTGGAATCGACACTCGGAAGCACCTCGGAACCTCCCGAACACAAACCAAATAGGCAGATATACATAAAAACTTGCCACAAACGCACTCGTGGCCTCAGAATTCCCATTGGAGATATTGTTGACCAAGTCAACCCCCGAACGGCCTAAAAGCAACTTTCCAACTTAAGTCTCAAAACACAAGAATAGATGGATTTTCGAAAGAGGCCCGTTTACTCAAAAGTTAACTATGAGTCAAACGGTTTTCACTAAAAAGCCAAATTTTCCAAAAGTCCCGTCAAAACTCTAACCGATGCCTAGGGAACCGTGCCACCTACCCTCACCGGTTAAAATGGTACTAATAGGGCTCGGGGACCGGTCAATGGTGGCAAAATGGTCAAAATGCTGTAACGACCGAACGGTTATGGTCTGGTTCTTATATATGGAAAAGTCTCTCACGTACCATTCCCTTATTCAATAATGGCATATCATGGAATGTGGGTCTTGGAAATAATATTAATCTTTGGACGGACAATTGGCTCGAATCTTCCCATACTCTACGAAGTTCTATTCATGGACCCCTCAACTCATCCGAACATAACCTCTCTATAGCCAACGTTTTTGCTAACAATGTTTGGGACGTGTCCGGATTATCTTTCGATTTACCACAAACTATTTACTACTCCATCTGAAGTACTTACACGCATATCTCGTCTCCAAAGAATGATTCATATTTTTGGAACCGTACCTCCGATGGATCTTTCACCACCAAAAGCGCTTACATGTTGTATCTTTCAAATCTGGACCACTCTCAAAACAACCTTACAAACCATTCTAACTGGCTTTGGAAAATGCAAGCTACCAATAGAATAAAAAATTTCACGTGGCTTCTTCTTAATGACAAACTTCCTACTACTTCTTTCTTGTTCTTTAGGAATACTATTACCTCTAGTACTTGTGCATCATGCATACATATTGAAGAAGATACTCATCATATTTTTTCCTCTTGTACAAAAGCTATCCCAATTTGGAACCATTTCGGCATAACCATCCCAAACCACGATTTCTATAACGAATTTCATCAGTTATGCACCTCTAAGGATTAGAGTATGGTAGATGGCAACACCTCAGTTCCAACGACCATACTAACCCCAATTATTCTTTGGAATATTTGGAAGAATAGAAATCATAAACTCTTTGGAAACCACCCAGCCCCTAGAATCTCCTCTACCATCCATAATATTACCTTTCATGCATTAGAATGCCTCCATCTAGCATTAGCAAAGCCAAACATTGCTCCAAAGCAGGTAATCCCTGTTTCATGAAAACTCCCTCTTGAAGGTTTCGTAAAGTTAAATATTGATGGATCATTTGAATTCACTTCTGGAAATGGAGGCACAGGAGGAGTCTTCCGTGATCATCTAGGATCGTGGATCATGGGTTATACATGCAACATAAAAGTTGGATATGCTCTTCATGCAGAGTTGTTAGCATTGCTACATGGACTAAAATTAGCTTAATCAAAAAATCTCTTGCCATTAATGGTAGAGACTGATTTGTAGGTATTATTAAACTCTATGAATGGTAATACTTTATTACACTCAAATATCTTCACTGATTGTTGGTCACTTTACTATCTGGGAACCCGTCGCCGCACCACCCCCGGAAAATAATATGGTTTGCATCTACCGGCGCGAATACGGAAGGAAGTCTACGGGACCTCGATATGGAAAGAAACAATCTTTATATATTTGAAGCATCTCCTTCTTTTTGTAACTACTACTCTTGATAGAGATGTTTGTGGAATTGTTTCATATAGATCAGTTCCTTTATGCATGTCTACGGACTTAACCTTAATATATAAATAAAATCCTTCCATTTGAGCAAAAAAATAAATATGGATATAATCCATATTTGCCCCGCTATTAATGAGTCGTTATCGTACCTATTTTTAGTGGGAAAATTATATAAGAGTACCTACTTAAGACTTTTTATTACAAAATATATAGATAGTTTTCCTTATTTACAAAACATAATGACATATTACGAAACATGACGGATTTCATATATTTTTCATTTTTTTTTTCAGAAAATATATTTTTTTAAAAGAAAAAATAATTTATTTATTTTTAAAATAATTTGTATATATTTATTTTTTTAAAAAAATTAAATTTTAAAAAAATGTATGAAATGTGTGTGCGTGACCGAAATTTTCAATATAATTTTCATACACAAAATTGTGAGTAAAAACTTTAAGCTTTGAATATTGTATGAAAGTTGTTTATGAGGTCACTCAATTATTGTTTTTTTCTCTTTAGTTTTTTATAATTATTTATAGGAATGATACGAATTTTCATATATTTTACGTGGACACTCAAACTACAATATATTTTGATTGAGTACTTGAATACATGGTGAATTATTTCTATTAGACACTCCTCGGTTCAAATTTTGAATTTTTTTTTTTACACATGTTCTCAAACGCCTATTACATAGACAAAGTTAACCACATAAAATGTGTCACCTCCTTTAATTATAGACATCAACCTCAATTAGAATATATTTGAAGTTTTATGATTTTTGAGGTTAATGCGTTTAATTAAGGGAAATGACATATTTAAGTGATTAATTTATCCTAGTATGGGAATTTGAGAACACACGCAAAAGGTATTTCAATTTGAATTGAAAGTATCTAATAACAATACTTTATCATGTATTCGTGCTCAATAGTAAATAAGTCGTAATACGAGTGTCTAGATGAAATTTATGCTGACAAATTTAAGGAGTTGTTGATGTATTCAACCTTAAAACTTTTACTATGTTATATGAGTAGAGTCCAATATAAATTATGAAAATTGGTACAATAAAGTTTAGTTTTTTTTTTTTTTTTGATGACATGTGAACCAGAGCCGCTACCCTTCGCGCAAGCGCAAAAAGGTTAAACCAGCCTGCGTGCAATAGCTCGCAAACCACACGGAAAGAGGTAACCCGCACCAGCAAGCCCCGTGCGACAAGCTCAACCTGTAAGGAAAATCCTCATTGTCAGGAAGGGTTTAACCCGGGGACTTCCATTATGAAAGCCCTACGCTCAACTAACCGTAGTCACCCTTGTGGGTAAAGTTTTAGAGCGTATTCTTCCCTTTATATCATTCAAGTAAATGGTGGTCCGAAGCAATTTACACCGATAATAACTTAGATTGTTCATAGTATCGCATTTAGTTCTATCTTTAATTCCGCCACCTACAACTGTACTCCAAATTTAAAAAAAAAAAAAAAAAAGGACATTTATAACTTATGACACTCCAATTTTCAGGGCTGCAGCTTATTTGTCACTATTTCACCTATAACTGGACCCCAAATATTTAAGATTCCAATAGGTTATGTTTTACTAATTTCGTCATATAATTATATTAATTTTTCAAAAACCTAATATGAACTTTATATACGAAAAATGTGAATGAAATTCTAAGTCTTGAGCGAGATATACACATTTCATACCATTCTCATACATAAAATTTTGAGCATAAAGTTTAAGCCTTGATCGAGATATACACATTTTATACGTTCTTCATACATAAAATTTGAGCGATTATTTTAAGTCTTGAATGTTGTATCAAAGTTGTATACAATGTTGTTGTAGTTGTATTAATTTTACAAAAAATCTAACATGAACTTTATACACAAAAATGTGAGCGAAATTTTAAGACTTGAGCGAGATACAAATTTCATCTTGTTTTCATACAAACAAATTTTGAGCGGATTTTTTAAGCCTTGAACGAGATATACATATTTCATACCGTTTTCATACACTAAATTTGAAATAACTTTTTAATCCTTGAAGCGAGATATATACATTTATACAACTTTTTATACATAAATTTTTGAGCGAAAAAAATATTTTAAAAAATAAAAAATTATTATTTTTAAATAAAAAAATATTTTTTTTAAAAAATGTTTTGTATAGGGTTTATAATGTTATGTTTTGAAAATATAAAATTATCATTTTCGTAAATATTTATCTTCCAAGATGTATATATAAGTAGTTGTCCCATTTTTAATTAGGCGAATTGGACCGATTCTTGGAAAACTTAAATCATTTTTTCGGCACTAGTTCTAACCATTAAATAAAAGGGGAAAAAATAAATAGCCAATTAGCCCATTACTATAATCTATATTCAGTTAGTCCTACCAATTTTATACATAAATTAGTCTAGAGTGGAGTTAAACAACGGGAAGAGAAAAAAATCCTTCAAAGACCTAAGAGATAATTACGGAAGTTTTTCATGTGTTATCTCCTATGAATCAACCCTAATTTCTCCATTAATTACATCATAAATATCTGTAAAACATTTATATCCAATGTTTAGAAAACATGGACGAAAGAAAGCAAAAAAAGTTTACCATCTCTTCACAAAGGTCAAATATGTTCTTGAACTATGCGAAATAGAACTGGTTCACTGATCGTTAATAGTTGGCCACTGGGATAAATATGTTTTCACCTCCATTAAAATTTAAGTACTAACTATGCTCTTATTTTCAAATGGCAGAAGCTTAACACGCGGTGATGTCATGTGTCCCGCAATTAAAATTATTTTCTGTAACAGGGAGCAAATTTGACCCTTCTCCCTAATTTTAAGTTTTTAAATCTTCCGTATAGTTCAGCGATATATTTGACTTCGTAATTTCGAGTTTTTAAATTCTTTTTGTTCGTATTTTCTCTCCCCCGACCACTATCTCTACTACCAATCACGTTTTCTTCCTTTTTTGTGTTTATCTTTTCCCACTATTATCATCACCATCACTGGCCACCACCATTCCCTTTTCCTGACTCTCTCTCTTTCTGCCAACTCACCGCCGCCTTCACCATCAAGAGAGAATGTCCCTCTTACCACCGTACGTAAACTTAATAGGACCACTAATCTGATGCCACGTAATATGTAACCATTCAAAGTACACGTGACAGGCTGTGAAAGGATTAATGGACTTCCCCTTCGATGGATGTTTCATGTGATTAAATTGTGGGGAATTCTTCTGCCATGGGAGTTTATATTTTATGTATACATTGACAGAGCAAAACGTATTTATCCAATCAGGTCTCGTGTAAAACTATTACAGATAATATTTATAATAATTATTACTACTACTTAATAAATTGGTAAAATTAAAATAAAATAATTAACTTTTATGTTTAAACTAATTATATGTATTCACTGTCAATATTTACTAAGAATATAGCTTAGTATATTATAAGAATTTTTTACATTGTAGGCCCATTGAAAGGATATATTTTACAAGTAAGTATCTTTAATATGTGGAATTTGTAAATGTAAAACAAAAAATAGCTATTCCAAATACGAAAGCGACAAAAATGACCTAATGATGTGAAAATTCTTTACAATAATGATGTATAAGTTTAAATTCATAGTACATTAGTTATCATCAAGTTACTAATTAATGCAAGTCATAGATATTTACCATTTTGTTTGTATGTAATGTAACTTTTGTTGTATTATGGAAAAATTCACAAGTAACGTTCTAAGAAACTCGTACTTTTTGTTAATTCGAAAAATTGATTAGTCGTTTATTAAGGTGATATAGGCAGAATTGACAAATTAAATTGGCGACAACCATCATGCTAGGTGATTGTTTCCAATTTCCACAAGCTTCTGATTTCCGAATGTTTGACTAAATGCAATGAATCTGGGCATTCACAAAATGAAAAAAAAAGAGAGGTGAATCAAACAAGCTGTCGGTGGCAAAGTCTCCCTCGAGGTTAAATAATTACATACAAACAAAACGCGATCAATTCTAAGGACTAATACAACGTAATGAACAAACGGTCGTGAATTTGTAATAAACTGCGTAAAAATTTTATGGCTTGAATAATAAAATTTTGATGCTGATATTGCTTCTTAATAAAGAGTATGATTTGTTAATTTAGTAGATATAGAGTTGGATTTGGATTATGTTCGTTAAAAATTTTTTTTAGTATTGCTATTCAAATTTTAAAGCCCATTTCGCTTAAAATAAGCTCAAAAATATTGGAGCCGTCGTTTAAATTATCTCAACAGTTTATAAGTTGAAAGCGTAAAATAAAAGTCAAAAAAAATATGTTGTTTACCCTAACTTATTTTTTTTTACCATAACTATTTCCGCCTTATAAGCTTTTTTTGTAGTTCCAAAGCAGCCATAATCTTTGGTTGAACATGCGGTGGCTTAATAAAAAGTATAGTTTAGTTTCTATGCCGCTTTTTAACTTAGTCATGTTTGATCGGTATAAGATATGGGTTTGATTAATGGGTTTAGTAGGTTTCTCCTTCGTATACAAATGTAATCTTTTAATCTATTTCAGTTCGTGTCTATTGCTATCGCCCTATTTTCTCTTAGGGATGGTTTGTTACGCTTTTAATTATCTCTGGATTATAATCCTGGAACTAATTTATTTCATTTATGAGGTGTGGATAAAATAATCCCAAATTAATGGGATAAAGTGGGATATCCCACCATTAAGTTTGGACTTCATTTTATACCTATTTGATAGATGGTATAAATTAATCTCGTGATAAATTTATACCTTTTATCAAACATGTGACAAAAATTAATCCCAAAACTATTGATTGGAATATCCACCTTATACCGTGCACTTATGAAGCCGTTTTGGTATACGGATTAAATTGATTATAATCTCACATGTAACTGAGTGCTAACAAGTCAAATGATCACTTCATCTATAAATGTTTTGCTCGAAAACCATGTGAAATGCAACAATGACGTGCCAGACAAAATTTGTACCTTATGATTTAGTGAGTTCACTTTCATATCTTGCTGAACATGTGGTGGTTTAATAAAATGTAAAGTTTAGTTTCTACGCTTTTTAACTTAGTCATGTTTGATCGGTATAAGATATGGGTTTCATTAATGGGTTTAGTAGGTTTCTCCTTCCGTATACAAATGTAATCTTTTAATCTATTTCTGGGCTCGGCAGTTCATTGCTATCGCCTCATTTTCCTCAGTGTCGCTGCTGAGAGAATAAAATCGTCCCTGAATTATAATCATGACTAATTTATCCCATATATCGCATTATTTTATACCATCTAAAAGGCAGATAAAACAATCTCAAAGATAAATGGGATATATGATATCCCATCTCTGACGGACGTATTTTACATCTCGCTTTCGAGACAAGCGTGTAAATTTATCCTTAATAAATTTATACCTTCTATCAAATATTGTGACAAAAAATTAAAAGGCTGGGATATCCAACTTATACCATGCACCAAACGATCTCTTAGTGTCTGTCTTTTATGTAAAAGGGGAGCCCAACACATTGCGTCTAGGAAAAGTAACTAATACTCCATACGTTAGTCCAATTTTATAGAAAGCGGTGAGCCTAAAGGTGGCAACCGGTTCCTGCTAGGGACCTACAGAACCGGCTTAAGCCCGAGAAAACCGAACCGCTAACGGCTCGCCAACTGCTCCGCAACGTAGTGAACTCCAAACCTCCTGAATCACTGCTTGCTGAGCGGTTAAAATCTTTTTTTTTTTTTTTTCAGATATATATATATATATATATTATAGTATTTATTAGTATATTGTAGCTATATTTACATATGTTATACAAGTTTATAATTAAAATTAAATATTTCATCGACTACACTATCAATGTTTCTATTAATACAGAATAACAAGCCAGATACATATATATGTATAACTTATATATACTTATATATATATATACGTATAACTTAATATATATACTATATATACTTATATATATATATATATACATATATATACATATATATATATATATATGTATGTATGTATAACTTAATATATATACTTTTATATATGTACTATATACTATATATATACTTATCTATATGTATAACTTAATATATATACTATATATACACTATATATACTATATATATACTATATACTATATATACTTATATATGTGTATAACTTAATTATATATACTTATATATATGTACTATATATTATATATACTTACTTATATACTTATATGTATATATATGTACTATATAATATATATACTTATATATATACTTATAGTATATACTATATATACATATCTACATATCTACTATATATATTATATAAACTTAATATATATACTATATATACTTATATATGTGTATAACTTAATATATATACTATATATACTTATATATATGTACTATATACTATATATACTTACTTATATACTAATATGTATATATATGTACTATATATTATATATACTTATATATATACTATATATATATATCTACTATATATACTATATATTTATATATATACTTTATATATACATATCTACTATATATACTATATATACTTAATATATATATTTATATATATTTATATATACTATATATACTATATATATGTATAACTTAATATATATACTATATATACTTATATATATGTACTATATACTATATATACTTACTTATATACTTATATGTATATATATGTACTATATATACTATATATATACTTATATATATATTATATATACATGTCTACTATATATACTATATATACTTATATATATACTATATATACATATCTACTATATATACTTAATATATATAATATATATATTTATATACTATATATACTTTCATTTTTTTTTTTTTAATTTTTACCGTTTAACCGGTCCTGGTTCTTTACCGGGTTTCCAAAAAAACTAACCCACTTGAACAAAAACTTTGTTTAGGGTCGTCCGTCCCGCTAACCTCCCTACTTAAAAACCTTACGGAACCTTTCCACCTTTACGGGAGCCCAACCATTGCGTTTAGGGAAAAGTAACTAATACCCATAAGGGG
>NC_081343.1:57236162-57246233 GCF_029784015.1 Lycium ferocissimum
AGTTCACTGTGTTCCATTCAAGCCTTTTTGAGTGGTGACTGACTAAAATTTTTGGACATTGGTTAAATTCGACGAAACACCGAATATGTTACAAATGTTTCAGGAATCGTGCAATCACTGTGTTTCTTTTTCTTTTTAATCATTCCCTTTCCTGTGGTATCACTTTCTTCAGGGCCAGGAGCTACCACTAAAAAAATGACAAGTTCATAATCGTGACAATGAAACTTAATTATATATGTTTTCTGTTTAGGAGATGGACATCCGATGCTAGAAAGAAAAGAAAGGGCTGGTTTATACATTTTCTCACTCCTATTGCTCATTTAGCATATTACATGATTGTTTTCTGTATTTATTGTGTCTAAAGATGAATAAAAGATCACCATGTTACTCTTTCTTGGCCTGAAATAGTGTTGCGCGTTGTGTTTGTTGTCAATTTCAGAAGGATAGGATTAATGACCAACTGACTTTCATTTTGATTAAATTGGAAACTGCAGGTATGTCAGTTAACAGAGATGAATCCCGATGCACAGTTTTTGAATGTGAACTATTAGGAACTTAAGTCAGTGTGTTACTTTCTGAATGTACATATTCTCCTTTTTTCCCGTTTTTATAGAAGGGGCTGAAGGTCATCTCTGTAGCTACAGCTGTACCAATGCCACAATTAGATTTTCACTTACCTCTATTTGGTTGTTCTTCTGCTACAACAATGTAATGCATTTTTGTTAATGACGTTATATGTAGCTTTCTTTTAGCTGGTAATGACTGTTCTTCCATGTCATTCTTGCTATGCATTTAGCATTTTTGGGATGTGTAATCCAAAATCTGCGTTTTTCCATAACCTCCGTTTGAATTAGTTGATTTGGACTTGATGACTAACAGATTCATGATGTCTTTAAAATCTGATCAATGTAATCTTTTACTAGCTTTGTTTTATGAGGTTTGCTATTTTACCAAAATGTGATTTATGATGAGTTTGCTTTTCTTAACATTTTATGTAATCATTGCATTTTAGTGTTGGTTCCATTTGATAATGATAATCCTCTTATGAAACTGTATTCTAATACTAATGACAATATCTCGGGGGAAATCAAGAAATTCAAAGATGCATAAAGTATGGTGTTGATTATTGCAGCCTTGTACTAGGCAAAGGGCTCAAGGAGAAATAGCTACTTGCACTAGCAGCTAACAAGGATCTCTATTTTGCTTAAACACAAAAAATAAACAACAAAATTGTAAAAATAGTTGAATTTGAAGTTTCTTTCAATGTTCTTCAATTGATTGGGTTGGACTGAAACAACACTTATATGAAATTTTTCTTTTTATTTTAATCCTATACTTTACATGGTTTAGTATCTTATTTGTTCAATCGTATATTGTGTTGTTTGTTAACATATCCACCTTATTTAAACTCACAATTAAAATATTAGGAAAGTATCATTTCTAAGCTTAATGGTGTGATTCTTACCGCGCAAAGCGCGGGCAAATTACCTAGTATAATATAAATAAGAGAATACGGAAGTAAATGAGATCCGCCCCAATATCCGGGTCCGTCATACAAGAGCATCTAACTAAATACTACATGTCCGAATGATAATAATACATAAATAGTCTCGAAAGATCATGTCTCAGAATGGAAATAAAGACATAATGATAGAAAGAGTCTTCGAGCAGCGAACGTCCTCATGCTCACTCTGAAGGACTCGAATCAACAATCCTCTAATATCAGCCACGAGGAGTAGAAGTCGAACTCACCTGGTACTCTGCATTCATAAAAGAATGCAGTAAGTGCAGGTCAGTACAAACAACAAGTACTGGTAGGTATCCTAGGCCGACTAAGATTAGCTAACTTATATAAAGACAACGAGCAAGATAAACACGTAAACCAACAAAGTACAAGTCAACACGAATCCTTATCCACGGTACAAGTCGTCACCTATGTTATAGCATCTAAACCCAACTGTGCCAAGTGTAACACCTCGTGCATTCGGGCTAAGATTTGACTCATAAGACAAGGGTATCATGAACCCAATTTGAGTAGTGTATAAACGGAGTTTGAAACCCAATAAAAGACATGAAGAGTCCTTTAGCAAAGGAAAGTCTAAGTACCTCTACGGAGCGTATTTTTAAGTGAGTTTGCACCACGTCTCAATTAAAATGAATATACGGAAAAATCTGTAAGGAATTTGGGAAAAATTTCCTTCTTGAAAGTTGTAGATCTTTGAAATACCTTTCCAACGGTATATTATGGAGGTCAAACGGACATACGTACAAAAAGTTATGCCCGTTTTACTAAAACAGTATTCCGCAGATATACGGTAGAATATACGGGCCATAAAAATTATACGGGCCGTATATTCAGACCGTAAAATTTGCCCAAGCCCAATTCACTGGAATGGATGTACGGTAATACATACGGTAGAATTTTACCGGACGTAAAATAGGTGTAAAATGGTCCGACAAAGAATTATAAAACTTCGTTTTAAGGCTTTTTTCACTTCATTCTTCACACTCTAAGCCCTAGAACGACCTTATATTCTCTCCCATCATCAAGAACACCAAGGTAAGCCTACTCTCTAATCATTCCAAGTCAATTCTAATATATATCCTTGTAATCTAAACAAGAAATCATCATCCCTAACCTAGGGTTTTCAAGAAAACCCATATCAAGGTTCAAGAATTCAAGATTTTGGAAATCCTCTTCAAAGCTCAAGTCTTTAATTCAAGTTTTGGAGCGACTAAGGTATGTAGAGTTACTATCTACATATGGGAACATCATTGTTTCTTCCCACGCCTCATAATCCATAAATTATGATTCTCTACTAAACCGGGGGTTTCTATACCATGCCTACGATAACCCTAGGTCCAAGTCCATGATTATACTATGTATGAATTGTTATAATTCCACCATTGAGTTCTTAATATTTCTTTATGATTATTGAGAACTGTCCGAATCCATGAAAAACCATATATCTCATTCCATGGGTTCATGCATGCTAGTTTATGATATATTATGCTATTTTCAAGAAAATACGTACATGTTTTACAAGTTCATGCAAGTAAGCTATGATTCATGATATCCATATACAAGCAAGTTATATTCATGAAAACCGTGGACAGCAAGTGCCACTTATTTTACATGTTCAAGTTTTTGGGAGTTGTTTTAATTACCGATAAGGCTTCAGATAGCCCGAAACTACGTAGCCACCGGTAGGATGAGGATCGTTCCACCCATGTCCCGACGATATCTCATAATGATCGGATCCTTTCATATTTTATTAAATCTCATGTTCCTCGGCAAGGACCGAGTGTTCGCCGGCGGGACGCAAGCACTGTGACACATGTATCGGTTATAAGTTATCGCTCTCCTACTTATGATATTTTTACTCATGCTTTATATTATATATGTATTCATGTTCATGCTCATAACTCGTTTCGATTTACGATGTTTCTTATCTTTATTACTTTATGTCCCATGTTATTTCATTCAAATTTTTACATACTGTTGATTCAATCTAAGCCGACGTCCCTTTATGTTCGGCTCAGATTTCACGACGCAGGCCGCATTTACTGGGGCCGCATTCTATCGTTAGATTTGCTCGTGCCTCATTCGGGTGAGCCCCATCTTGTTCCGGTTTAGTCGGGTTATCTTTATTTTACTAGTCCTTCATTTAAAGGTATCTTTGGAGAGTCATGTCGACAAAGACGTTTTCGGTCAAAATTCATGATTAGAGGTTTCATAGACTAATCAGGGCTTTAGTTATGTTAGACATGTAAGGTGTTTAGCCATCTTGGCTCAACTCATGTTATTTCCGCATTTATGATTTAAACAAGTGTTTCATTAAATTATTATGACATCTCATGTTTTATAAAAGCTCATCACGCTCATGCTATATTTTCGCTCATGTATGCCTCATGATGATTAAGTAGTTACGTATAATCGGGCTTCTGGCCATACGCAGATGGCACCGAGTGCCGTGTTTCGCCCAGGCCATGGTTCGGGGCGTGACACCAAGTCTCAGTATAATCAATCTGAACCAATAAATCACAATCATATCACAAAAGTCATCACCTATGTTATAGCATCTAAGCCCAACTGTGCCAAGTTTCAGTATAATCAATCCGAACCAAGCATCACAATCATATCACAACAGTCATCACCTATGTTATAGCTTCTAAGCCCAATCGTGCGAAGTCTCGTGATAATCAATCCGAACCAGGACATCACAATCATATCACAACATCATCACCTATGTTATAGCATTTAAGCCCAACCAATGCCGCCAAGTCTCTCAGATAAGCAATCCAACCCGCACATCACAATCACATCACAACATATCACAGAAACCAAAGGTACGATGCGAATGCAATAATGTGTGTATGATGAATGCGATGCGTATGCACCGTACACATACTCCGACAATGGAACATCACATCCGGACAGCATAACTCCATGGGGGACCCGCAGTCCATGTACCACTTGCTTTGGAAAATAACCTCGCATCACGAGCCCTCTCAATCCTTTCTAAGAAGAAACCTCTGGGCATCGTACACTCATTCGTGCTCTTGGCAAAACCCGGGCAACGTACACTCGCCGTTCCCGATAAGAAACTTCGGGCAACGTACACTCCGCCGTTCCCAAAAGAAGAAACCTCAAGTAACCTACCCCTCCGCTCCAGAATGACTCGGATCACGGACTCACAACTTTCTTTTATGTGCTCTGGCAGAAACCTCGAAGGCTACACTCTCTCAGTTATCATTATCAGTACCATAACCATGCAATACCAACGAATCATGAAAATGTGTATGAATACGATGCAATGTAATATCAACAACAAATTCAATACCACACAGGCACTCAAGTAATATCAATAATAAGGCTACACAATAAGCCACAATGAAATCACAATCTCATCTCAATATCAATCATGCCATACAATAAGCTACAATGGAATCACAATTCTCATCTCAAATCAATCAAGTAAAGTACCGCAATATCATAGCCATAATATATCACTAATCACCAATATCCGATGTCTCAACGTGGCAACGATCCAATAAGTAAATAGAACAAGATAAGTCAACAACGCAACGGGGTGGCTAGCCCCCAAATCACACACCAAGGCCCAACCTAAGGCAATATCCAACCCAACTTCATACCCGAAGGTTTACATGCATTTTCCGATAATATTATCTAAACATACTTTCTTTCATTAATCGAAGTCTCACCATAAGGTAAACCATAACCTACCTGGAGAGCCGAACAACAAAGTCTCTAACAATCAAACCTTAGCCTTTCTTTCCTTTGAGCCTCGAGATAATGGAAGTCTAAACATATCTCAATAATGAAATTAGAATCAAGAAGACATCATTCAAACCTTACTTTCTATTCAAGACCCAAATCCCAACCTGCGGAACGGGTTTATGAACTAGAAAGATGGAATAAGGAATCTATAGGTCTCAACTTGAAATCAATGCTCTAGGTGATCAATTCCCATCAATTATAAGCTAGAAAATTAGCAAATCACTTAAATTCGGAATCTAGGCAAAACCTCCAAATTTGGGTATAAACCTAACTTTAATTCTCACGGGTGTCAATAATAGTGAAGGAATCATGTTTATATAGTTACTACTCAAAATTTCCATGCTTAATCAAGCTTAATCCACACAAAAAAATCAAGGTTTTATGATTAACAACTTATTCAAGAAAGATACCCAAAAAAACCCTCTCTTATTCTCCAAGTTCTATGGAGTTACTTGAGATGAATTCTTACTTAGGAAAGGTAATGAAAGAGATTGAGATTAGAGAACTTAACCTCAAGAGAAATCTGATCAATCCCTCTTCAAATTGCCTCCAAGATGCTAAGGAAATGTAATATAAGGAATGGAAAGAAATACGGGTTTCTGAAGGCTTTTAAATCAGAAAACTGCCCGTCGACCGCTTTTGCAGTCAACAGGACCGCTGGTGCAGCACTACTATGGCGGTCAAGAGGGCCGTTGTTACGGCACCGCTATGGCGGTCAAGGGCCGCCCTAGCGGACCACCTGACTCCAGAACTTTCTGGTGTCTTCTAAACTTGGAATCGACACTCGGAAGCACCTCGGAACCTCCCGAACACAAACCAAATATGGCGATATACATAAAAACGTGCCACAAACGCACTCGTGGCCTCGGAATTCCCATTGGAGATATTGTTGACCAAGTCAACCCCCGAACGGCCTAAAAGCAACTTTCCAACCTAAGTCTCAAAACATAAGAATAGACGGATTTTCGAAAGAGGCCCATTTACTCAAAAGTTAACTATGAGTCAAACAGTTTTCACTAAAAAGCCAAATTTTCCAAAAGTCCCGTCAAAACTCTAACCGATGCCTAGGGAACAGTGCCACCTACCCTCACCGGTTAAAATGGTACTAATAGAGCTTCTCTGGGACCGGTCAATGGTGGCAAAATGGTCAAAATGCCGTAACGACTGAACGGTTATGGTCTGATTCTTATATATGGAAAAAGTCTCTCACGTACCATTCCCTTATTCAATAATGGCATATCATGGAATGTGGGTCTTGGAAATAATATTAATCTTTGGACGGACAATTGGCTCGAATCCTCCCATACTCTTACGAAGTTCTATTCATGGACCCCTCAACTCATCCGAACATAACCTCCTCTCTTATAGCCAACGTTTTTGCTAACAATGTTTGGGACGTGTCCGGATTATCTTTCGATTTACCACATAACCTCAACTCCATCTGTAGTACTTACACGCATATCTCGTCTCCAAAGAATGATTCGTATTTTTAGAACCGTACCTCCGATGGATCTTTCACCACCAAAAGCGCTTACATGTTGTATCTTTCAAATCTGGACCACTCTCAAAACAACCTACAAACCATTCTAACTGGCTTTGGAAATGCAAGCTACCAATAGAATAAAAATTGGCTTCTTCTTAATAACAAACTTCCTACTACTTCTTTCTTGTTCTTTAGGAATATTATTACCTCTAGTACTTGTGCATCATGCATACATATTGAAGAAGATACTCATCATATTTTTTCCTCTTGTACAAAAGCTATCCCGATTTGGAACCATTTCGGCATAACCATCCCAAACCACGATTTCTATAACGAATTTCATCAGTTATGCACTTAAGGATCAGAGTATGGTAGATGGCAACACTTCAGTTCCAACGACCATACTAACCCCAATTATTCTTTGGAATATTTAGAAGAATAGAAATCATAAACTCTTTGGAAACCACCCAGCCCCTAGAATCTCATCTACCATCCATAATATTACCTTTCATGCAGTAGAATACCTCCATCTAGCATTAGCAAAGCCAAACATTGCTCCAAAGCAGGTAATCCCTGTTTCATGAAAAACTCCTCTTGAAGGTTTCGTAAAGTTAAATATTGATGGATCATTTGAATTCACTTCTGGAAATGGAGGCACAGGAGGAGTCTTCCGTGATCATCTAGGATCGTGGATCATGGGTTATACATGCAACATAAAAGCTGGATATGCTCTTCATGCAGAATTGTTAGCATTGCTACATGGACTGGTTAGCTTAATCAAAAAATCTCTTGCCATTAATGGTAGAGACTCGATTCGCAGGTATTATTAAACTCTATGAATGGTAATACTTTATTACACTCAAATATCTTCACTGATTGCTGGTCACTTCTACTTACTGGGGAACCCGTCGCTGCACCACCCCCCGGGAAAATAATATGGTTGCAGATCTACTGGCGGAATACGGAAGGAAGTCTACGGGACCTGATATGGAAAGAAACAATCTTTATATATTTGAAGCATCTCCTTCTTTTGTAACTACTACTCTTGATAGAGATGTTTGTGGAATTGTTTCATATAGATCAGTTCCTTTATGTATGTCTACGGACGACCCTTATTATATAAATAAAATCCTTCCAAAAAAGCAAAAAAAATAAATATGGATATAATCCATATTTGCCCCGCTATTAATGAGTCAATTATCCTACCTATTTTTAATGGGAAAAATTATATGGGTACCTACCAAGACTTTTTATCACAAAATATATAGATAGTTTTCCTTATTTACAAAACATAATGACATATTACGAAACATGACGGATTTCATATATTTTCTTTTTTTTTCAGAAAATATATTTTTTTTAAAGAAAAAATAATTTATTTATTTTTAAAATAATTTTTATATATTTATTTTTTTTAAAAAAATTAAATTTTAAAAAAATTTATGAAATGTGTGTGCGTGAGAGAAATTTTCAATATAATTTTCATACACAAAATTGTGAGCAAAAACTTTAAGCCTTGAATATTCTATGAAAGTTGTTTATGAGGTCACTCAATTATTGTTTTTTCTCTTCAGTTTTTTATAATTATTTATAGGAATGATACGAATTTTCATATATTTTACGTGGACACTCAAACTACAATATGTTTTGATTGAGTACTTGAATACATGGTGAATTATTTCTATTAGACACTCTTTTAGTTCAAATTTTGAATTTTTTTACACATGTTCTCAAACGCCTATTACATAGACAAGTTAACCACATAAAATGTGTCACCTCCTTTAATTATAGACATCAACCTCAATTAGAATATGACTGAAGTTTTATGATTTTTGAGGTTAATGCGTTTAATTAAGGGAAATGACATATTTAAGTGATTAATTTATCCGAGTATGGGAATTTGAGAACACACGCAAAAGGTATTTCAGTATTTGAATTGAAAGTATCTAATAACAATACTTTATCATGTATTCAGGTGCTCAATAGAAATAAGCTGTAATACGAATGTCTAGATGAAATTTACGCTGACAAATTTAAGGAGTTGTTGATGTATTCAACCTTAAAACTTTTACTAGGTTACATGATTAGAGTCCAATATAAATTATGAAAATTGGTAGAGTAAAGTTTAGTTTTTTTTTTTTTTGATGACATGGAACCGTGTAGCCGCTACCCTTCGGGTGCGCACAGGTTAAACCCAGCTCCCCGTGCAATAGCTCGCAAACCACACAGAAGAGGTAACCAGCATTAGGCAAGCCTCGTGTGACGAGCTCAACCCAAAGGAAAATCCTGTTTGTCGAGGGAAGGGGGTTTCAACCTGGGACTTCCATTATAAAAGCCCATGCTCAACCAATCGAGCTACCCCTTGCGGTAAAGTTTTAGAGGTATTCTTCCCTATATCATTCAAGTAAATGGTGGTCCGAAGTAATTTACACCGATAATAACTTAGATTGTTCATAGTACTCTGTATTTAGTTCTATCTTTAATTCCGCCACCCACAACTGTACTCCAAATTATAAAAAATAAAAAAAATAAAAAAGGACATTTATGACTTATTGTTACACCCTATTTTAACCGGGGTCAAAATAGTTTACAACATCCCAGTAATTCCGGGGTTATTTAAAGTTAAGAGTCGCCACCTAATTATTTATGGTGAATTAGGGCACACAAGTTGATTAAAGTAATTATTTAAAGTTAACTCCAGTTTAATGTCTACGAAACCAAAAAGATTCTAGGTACGGGTTCAAATAACCTAGAGGGAAGGTATTAGGCATCCTCTAAATTCCATAAAAAAATGGTTAACCGACCGGACTAAAATTTAATTAGGCTAAGAATGTAGATTTAATATTTTTATAATATTTAAGAAAATATCTTTATAAGCATTGCTAAAGTTATAGATAGATGTATAAGAAGGGGGTAGTTAAATTAAAAGAAAAGTTTGTATCAAATCTCTTTAGAAAGCACATCTTGTAAAGTCAATTTTCTCATCTGCAAATTATACTAGGGATAGTCTATAATCTTTATGGAAACTATTAGAACTCGTTATGATTATGAAACGTTGTAAGAAATGGGGCGGCCCTATTTATATTCGAAGGAAAAGCCGGCCTATTTGGAAAATGGAAAGTTTTTGATAAAATATATTCTTTGGCGAAGACACTTAAGGAAAGCCCAACGTTAAATAACTAGTCTATTGTGTATTAGCTAGAGTAAAATGTCAAATGAAACTTATAAAGTAACTAAAGTATTAATAGCGAATTATCTAATAGCAGCCAAGGTTGTCACATAAAAC